>NC_137203.1:10714328-10776828 GCF_960531495.2 Zeus faber
ATGGCTGAGGACTCCCCCCACAGCCCCCCAAAGAGAAAACCTTTTTTTTTTTTGAGAATAAATTGATTGAAGACCAATAATTCAAGGGAGATAAGGATTGGAATCTGAAAAGGGCCCAAAACTATTGCGAGGATTATTTTGACAATTATTTGGCAAGTGTAAGAACATTGGAATTATTAGAAAATTGCTGAACTGATCATTAGAAAGTTTGAAAGTGGAAAGTATGATATTTACTTATTTTTACACAGGCTGACACCCAGGTGTCCTGCGCCGAGCACACTCGGCTGCGTGGATAGGCGCTCGGGGATTGTGGCTGGATGGGGCATCTGGCCGGTTGTGGCGGGGAGAGCCTCGCCCTTGCCCAGGGTTATTGGTGGGCGTGGAGGCCCCACCGGCTTACCTGTAGGGCAGGCAGTTCTGGCAGGGTGTCGGTCTATTGACACGAGACCTGGCTCCGGGCCTGCGGTCCCGGGCCTGGCATTCGCAGCCCGGGCTCTGCGCCTGCGACTGCGTCTTGTGCCTGCACGTGGGGGTGTGTTGTATGTGTGTGCCCCAGGGGTGCAGGGTCTCCTCGGGCGCGCGCTCCGCGACTGGGTTAAGCTCCTCGGGGCCGGGCGACACTGTTGCTCCGCGGGCTTCCGGCTTCTCCAGGGGACTGGGGGGGTCTTCTGTGGCCGCAGGGCGGGATGCTTGGGGGTATCCTGCAGGTGTGGAGTGTCTACACGGCTGCAGGACTCAGGGGTGGCTTCAGGGCCTTTTTACTGCTTGGGGGCACAAGGATATAATACTGACCTCATACACTAGAACAAGCACCAGACAAGTCCCTTACACTCACCGGTGGACACATCACATGCACACACACACACACACACACACACACACACACACACACACACACACACACAGGCAGACTCATCACAGGCACACACACACCACCAGCACCTGCTTTGAACACACGCCCAACACCCTCCTGGTTACATCCTTCTCATGTGTCATCCGACGTTTCTTTGTTTATGATTTTCCACGTACATGTTGTTGTTTGGTTTCCTGATGTTTGAAATTTGAAGTTCATAAACAGTGTCTTTGAGGTTTCACACATCAGTCACCGCATCCACACTTGAAAGCCCATTGCGCGTCTACACCGCTCTGTACGCCTCGAAGATTGCTTAAAACTGAAAAGTTTCTATTCATGTTTCCCGAAGTCGAAGTACATACATCTGTAATTACTTTCTTGTTCTTTCACTTTTGTTTTTAAATAATTAGACGTTTACATCATATATGCATTGCTGTAAATGCACATTTTAAAAAAATCCTTAAAACTTTAAAACCTAATTGTTACCAGCAAACTGGACTTTATTCTCAAACAACACATCCCCTATTTGCTCTGTGATGACGATTAAGAAATGCTTCAGTAAAATAACTTGAAAACCACCGCAGAGGAACTTGGGGACATGTACAAGAATATGGTGGAGTTTGCTGATAACTATTTATATGGAATTTTTTTAAATCTCTGTAAAGCAATGCATATTTGACTTAAACATCTAATTATTAAAAAAAAAAATCTGTAGTTCTAGAAAAATAAATTAATGACTGACATGTGTATTCCAATAAAGGAATTGTATTTATCTCACCAGTGGTGAGATAAATAAGGTGGTGAGGCCCCATCGTTGAGTAGTGATTAGTTGTTTAAAGACCAAAACATGGTGAGATCGCTTTTCAAAGAGGGGGATTGTCATCCCACAGGTCATCAACAGGACGGAGTTATTGCAGCAGTTCTTGACAATTTAAGAATTAAGAAAGAGTTGCATTGCAGGTTGAGAACTTGAACTCCACTTGCAGACTAACTCTGTCCTAGATGCAATGGCATTCAAGTACTCTGTGTTGTATTCCCTTGTTCCTCATTTGGGTGTAGCGATAAGACAATATGGTGTTTGCCCACACTACTAGGTGCTGAAGTAAAGCCAGGGACTCAACCTTTCCACTCTTAGGAAACCCCTTTCTACTTTTAGATACTGATTGTCTATTACAAAGGGATTGTCATGGGGGTGGAAAACAACTGCCTGATGTACCTGTCTTCTTATCTGCTGTAGTTATCTTGCACGTGCACGATAAGATTGTGAGGTGTGAACGCCCTCGGACTATAACTACTAATTATTGTATGAAAAGCAAGTCATGTGACTGGGGGCGTGGTCATAAGACAACACCAAACTTTTAGAAAGTAGAACTGTCTCCGGACAAAAAGGGGAGTGGGGGAGTCTCTACAGACATGTACACATTTAAGGAGGGAGACGGAGTCGTTCTGGCAGTGACACACCGACATGGCGATGATTTTATTCATAACGGTAACACAAAGGCTCCCTGGCACAACAGGAAGATAAACTGAAAGGGATTAACAGAGTTCACTTTTTGTGGTCGTGCTCCTGACTGCAGGCGTTTCTCAGTCATGTGCCTCAGCTTCCCCACTGAAAGACAGAATAACATATAAAACCTCTTCCAGCCTGGTCTGACCAATTAGCGTTAAAGAGGCTGATTGAGCAGACTCCGTAAAGCGAATTGGGTCGGACCCGGTAAAGCTGCACAGCCACGGAGCCAAGGCTTAACCACACCCCCTTGTACTTCCACAGGCAGAAATCACTGTGTCAGTGTTCACAAAGTGTATCATTTCATCTTTCTCCTATTTTGCAGAATAAACGTATTTTTAGGTAATAGAACGAAGGTCTCCTGATAGCAAGGATTTATCTTACCGACCACATAGTGGAATTTCCACGACAGTTATATATATAATCATTATATTATATATACACACATATATACTGTATATATAATGTCTGTTCTGGGCCCCTGGTTCCCTTCTGCATAGCTAACATTCTTTATCACACACACACACACACACACACACACACACACACACACACACACACACACACACACACACACACACTGATCAGCCCCAACATTAAAACTACCACAAATAACCACAAATGTTGTGTAAGTCCTCCTTGTGCCACCAAAACCACTCTGACCCGTCAAGGCATAGACTCCACAAGACCTCTGAAGGTGTCCTGCAGTATCTGGCATCAAGAGGTTGCAGCAGATCCTTTAAGTCCTGGAAGTTGTGAGGTGGGCCCCCAATGGATCGGGCTTGTTGTTCCAGCACATGCCACTGATGCGCCATCAGATCCGACCCTAACCCCGAACCATCCACATGATGTAGAAGAAAACGTGATTCATCAGACCAGGCCACCTTCTTCCACTCATGGAAGCATGGTCACTCTGAACGTTTTGTGGCTACGCAGCCCCATACGCAGCAAGCTGTGATGCACTGTGTGTTCTGACACCTTTCTATCACAGCAGCATTAACTTATTCAACAATTTGTGCTACAGCAGCTCTTCTGTGGGATCGGACCAGACGGGCTAGACTTCGCTCCACACGTGCATCAATGAACCTATGGGTACCTATGACCCTGTCGCCGGTTCACCGGTTGTCCTTCCTTGGACCACTTTTGGTCGGTACTAACCACTGCATACCTAAGATATATACCTAATGGCTAATATATCCCACCCCTTGACAGGTACCACTGGAACGAGATGAGCAATGTTATACACTTTACCTGTGTGTGTGTGTGTGTGTGTGTGTGTGTGTGTGTGTGTGTGTGTGTGTGTATATATATATATATATATTCATATATATATATATATACATATATATCTATTTATATATTTATATATATACCTTTTAAGGGACAATATTTGTAATGCGAAGCGCCTTAGTCGAGTTTGACCCAACGCGGCTGCCGTAGCGCTCCGAGGAACCGACCCGTCTCCTGCGCGGTCACTTGACGTGGAGGGCTTTCCGTCCCGGGCGAATGGATGAGTAGCATGTCGCTGCAGGCTCAGGGCTACAGCCGCATCGTTCGTTGAATCGCGACGGGATTTGAGCAATTCGAGATCCCGGATAGAAGCGGGTTCACGGCGGGGGGCGGGTGGGGGGTGTCGACAGACAGACAGACAACAAGACAGACAGACAGACAGTCTTCCACAGGCTGCGCCCTCCTTCCTGTTTCCCCCCCCCCACTTTCCTTCTCCAGCCGACCACAACCATGATCAAAGCCATCCTGATTTTCAACAACCACGGGAAACCAAGGCTGTCTAAATTCTACGAGCACTACGTGAGTAACACCCCCGAGCACTGTTTTTCTTTCGTTTTTTTTTTTTTTAAATGACTTTCACATCATAATACAGGTCGCAGAGCGGACGCTGGAAACGGGTGATTTTAAGATCGAAGTGTAATTCCCCCCGCGTCACGCTGGGTGTGCGGACGAGTGAAGTTACGATGTTGTCTGTGGCTTGACGTGCGCGTGACGGGGACATGAATTGTGTTCCGCGGCCGAAATGTCACCGATCCCGGTGGTGTTAGATGACACATGATCCTCCAGGTTGTGAATAATTTAGCATCCAGGCAACTGTGTTCCCCGCCCGCCCCCGCGCCGGACAAACACTTCTCCCCCTTTCTCGGCGTCTTCTCGGCGTCTTCTCGGCGTTGGCGCTGGAGCGGATTCGGCCGCTGTTTACCTCACATGACTTGATTACACCCTCGTGATTGACGCGCTCTCGCCAGCGCCACTGGAAGTTCACCACCGTCGCCGTGGTGTGGAGATAAATTAGGGGTGAATCGGCTCCATGAAAGGCCATTAGTATTTGGCCGGTAATTGGATTTACCGTATATCGCAAAGGTTGACAGCTCGCCGAGTTATTAACTATTAAGAGCTGCCACTGTAATCGCCCGATTGCAATTATTTAGGCGGATCGCAGGCTTGTCGTAAAAAATAAATAATTATACATCTATATATATCGCTGGATTCAACAACCATCGTGTTTACAATCCAGATTGCAGGGTGAATGTTAAACCAGTGGTTGGAAATGTTGCGATAGAACGCGAATTAGCTGCGTTTTCCGTTGGCTGGGTGCAGGCAGATCAACGGGCAACTCAAATTGTTGCGTTCCGATCCTCAATGCCAATAAAGTTTTTGCGTTTTACTATTATTTTTTGTTATGATCGTGTATTTTATATTGTGGCGTACTATATTTGTATAATAATGTCATAAAATGAAAATAAAAAATACATTAAAATCATTCATCGCAATTTTATGTATAACAATCGTCCACTAAAACCTGAGGGTATGACAGCCCTACTAGTTGCATTTCTATGGCGACTTACACCAAATCTCTGTGGCAACGACAATGGAAATTAAAAATGGAGGAAAAACACCGCGGGCTGCTCATGTGCACATGTTTGTATAGCTGCAAGAAGTTTTTCCATCTTCTTTTTTTTCAAGGCTCTAAACCAGCAGTGTCATTTTACAGGGTCTCACATTTCACACGTGCTGTCGGGCGTGGAGACGTGTGCCGCCCTGCAGGGGGGCCCGTTCTTCCTGAGTGTTTTCGGGATTCAAAGTTATGTTGTTATTTTAGCACATGGTTATTCACAACGCGGACCCCCGTAAGAGGAGGATGTGTGGCCCCCGTTTTGCCCGGCTCATCCGCCGGCTCAGAGCGAGCAGGGACATGGGGGCGAACAGTCACATGAACACGCAGCAGCACGGACGTGACAGTGAGTCGGTTGTGTGCATCCGACAATCCGTAGCTGTTTTCAAATGTGCTCTCACGCGTGTGTCACGTTGGTTCAGAATGTCCACAGGTTGGAAATATGCAGCCCACCCCACTCCACCCAAAAGAGATGCTTTGCTGGGTGTTGTGAAGAATTGGATTCATTTTCCCCTCATCTTTTTGTTTGTTCGGTACAGGACTTCCAGTGGAAGTGTCTCTGGTCCAGTTTGAGTGCACCGCTGCCTGTAACATGGGCGTAATAACTGGAACAGGAAAAGAAGCTTGATTCACGTCAACCCACAAAAAAACACTGACCTCTCATTTCATACTGTAATACTATTGATTGATTTAATTAGGCCTACAACTACTACAGCGGTTGTCCGTATAGTAAGAACAATACTACAACTAATAGTGATGTTAATAGCAATAATAACAATAAACATGTGTATTTCCAATTCTATTTATTGTTATTCAAGCCAAGTCAAGTCGACCTTTATTTATGAAGTGCATTTCATACCAGGGCAACACAATCCGCTTTACAAAGAAATACAGTCAAATAAAGAACATTGAACACAAAAAATTAAACTACATTTTATCGAACTTCCCCGGTTGTGTTTCCACCCACTTCCCTGCTTGTCACTTGACTCATTTGAATATTGTGAAATAACGCTTCAAATGATACCGCAGCCTTTTCAAATATGTTCAGCTTGCTTTTCCCTGCATATCTGCCGACTTTCCCTTGACCAGAGGTCATTCACGCCCTTATTGAAATGACGTTGGATCTATTTGATTTACATGGCAGGAATAATCTGCCACAAGATTTTAACCATTTTCTTCATGTGAAGTTGAAACTCCGATGCCAGATTCTTTCTCAAAAGAGATAATTGATCTTTATGCATTTTGGTATGAATTGTTGGCTGCAGTAGAGCTTGTTATGTATCAAGGTCGAATTTTCTTTGTCATGATAATTTCAATGGAATCAGCTATTAAAGTAGTAAGACTCTCGCCTATTTTTTGGCTGGGGTCAATTAAAAGGTTAGCATTAACATATGCATATCAGGCCAAATTAACAAAAAAAAATTATATATATATATATATATATATATATATATATATATATATATATATACAGTGGGGCAAAAAAGTATTTAGTCAGCCACCAATTGTGCAAGTTCTCCCACTTAAAAAGATGAGAGAGGCCTGTTATTTTCATCATAGGTATACCTCAACTATAAGAGGCAAAATGAGAAAAAAAAATCCAGAAGATCACATTGTCTGATTTTTAAAGAATTTATTTGCAAATTATGGTGGAAAATAAGTATTTGGTCAATAACAAAAGTTAATCTCAATACTTTGTTATATACCCTTTGTTTGCAATGACAGAGGTCAAACGTTTTCTGTAAGTCTTCACAAGGTTTTCACACACTGTTGCTGGTATTTTGGCCCATTCCTCCATGCAGATCTCCTCTAGAGCGGTGTTGTTTTGGGGCTGTCGCTGGGCAACACAGACTTTCAACTCCCTCCAAAGATTTTCTATGGGGTTGAGATCTGGAGACTGGCTAGGCCACTCCAGGACCTTGAAATGCTTCTTACGAAGCCACTCCTTCGTTGCCCGGGCGGTGTGTTTGGGATCATTGTCATGCTGAAAGACCCAGCCACGTTTCATCTTCAATGCCCTTGCTGATGGAAGGAGGTTTTCACTCAAAATCTCACGATACATGGCCCCATTCAATCTTTTCTTTACATGGATGAGTCGTCCTGGTCCCTTTGCAGAAAAACAGCCCCAAAGCATGATGTTTCCACCCCCATGCTTCACAGTAGGTATGGTATTCTTTGGATGCAACTCAGCTTTCTTTCTCGTCCAAACACGACAAGTTGAGTTTTTACCAAAAAGTTCTATTTTGGTTTCATCTGACCATATGACATTCTCCCAATCCTCTTCTGGATCATCCAAATGCTCTCTAGCAAACTTCAGACGGGCCTGGACATGTACTGGCTTAAGCAGGGGGACACGTCTGGCACTGCAGGATTTGAGTCCCTGGCGGCGTAGTGTGTTACTGATGGTAGCCTTTGTTACTTTGGTCCCAGCTCTCTGCAGGTCATTCACTAGGTCCCCCCGTGTGGTTCTGGGATGTTTGCTCACTGTTCTTGTGATCATTTTGACCCCACGGGGTGAGATCTTGCATGGAGCCCCAGATCGAGGGAGATTATCAGTGGTCTTGTATGTCTTCCATTTTCTAATAATTGCTCCCACAGTTGATTTCTTCACAACAAGCTGCTTACCTATTGCAGATTCAGTCTTCCCAGCCTGGTGCAGGTCTACAATTTTGTTTCTGGTGTCCTTTGACAGCTCTTTGGTCTTGGCCATAGTGGAGTTTGAAGTGTGACTGTTTGAGGTTGTGGACAGGTGTCTTTTATACTGATAACGAGTTCAAACAGGTGCCATTAATACAGGTAAGGAGTGGAGGACAGAGGAGCCTTTTAAAGAAAAAGTTACAGGTCTGTGAAAGCTAGAAATCTTGCAAAAAATGTCAATGTCTCAATAACTTGTCATGTGGCCTTGAGCATCAATTACAGCTTGACAACAACATCTCATGCTGTTGCCAAGTCGACTTATTGTCTGCTGAGGCCTGGCACCCCACTCTTCTTGAAGGGCGGCCCTCAGGTCATTGAGGTTCTGGGGTACAGAGTTACGAGCCTCTACACGGAGACTCAGCTGATCCCATAGGTTTTCTGTGGGATTCAGGTCCGGAGAAAGTGCAGGCCACTCCATTTGAGGTACCCCAGTCTCCAGCAGCCTTTCCCTAATGATGCGACCTCGATGAGCTGGAGCATTGTCGTCCGTAAAGATTAAATTAGGCCTGTGTTGTTCCTGCAGGGACACAATGACTGGATTAATGATGTTATTCAGGTAGTATGGGCTTGTCACTGTACCATTCACAATGGTACAGTGTATTGACTAGAGACACCTGCCCACACTGTAACACCACCACCACCAAAGGCTCGTCTGGTGACAACAGTGGCTGATGCATAGCGCTCTCCTTGACATCTCCAACATCATTGGCAGCCATCATTTCTGCTCAACGTGAATGGACTTTCATCAGAGAACAGCACTGAGGCCCACTGGTCCCTCCTCCAGCCTAAATGGTCCCTGGCCCATGCAAGACGATGATGCCTGTGCCTGGTGGTGTGGTCAGGTACCCTTGCAGGTCGTTTAGCCGGCAGACCACGCTGATGTAAACGGTTTTGAATGGGCTGACGTGACACTTGGGTGCCTCTCACCTCCCTTAAATGTGCCTGGAGTTGAGTGGCATTCATCATCCGGTTCCACAGGGCACTGTTGACAATGAAGTGGTCATCAGTGTAGGATGTGGCCACTTCTATGCCTTTCTGTGACTCTTCCAGTCTCTCTGTATCTGTTGCAACCTGCTGATGACACTCTGTGACACCCTAAGCTCATTGGCCACTTCCCTCTGAGAACATCCTGTTTGAAGCCTTACAATGGCGAGGTACTGTTGATCAGTTGTTAGGCGTCGTCTCGGTCTCATGATGAGGACTGTTTAAATACCGATTATAATTGAACCAGGAGGTTTATTGGTCGATTCATGGATCAACACCTGTTGTGAATTATGCTGTTCAGCTCCTTGTTAGAGAACAGCAAGTTGTGCAAAAAGTACTGAAACATTGAACAGTTGGACATGTGCATTCAAAAGTTAAGAGAAGGTCAAATTAAGTTCACCTGTAATGGTTATAGTGCATTTTAGGTTCATCCTGAAATTTCACCCGAAAGCTGAATATCCCTGTGTGTGTGTGTGTGTGTGTGTGTGTGTGTGTGTGTGTGTGTGTGTGTGTGTGTGTGTGTGTGTGTGTGTGTGTGTGTGTGTGTGTGTGTGTGTGTGTGTGTGTGTGTGTGTGTGTGTGTGTGTGTGTGACATTAGCAGCAGATCCTTTAAGTCCTGGAAGTTGTGAGGTGGGGCTCCTTTGGATCGTGCTTGTTGTTCCAGCACATCCCACTGATGCTCCATTGGTGGGATCAGACCCTAACCTAGACCATCCACATGATGTAGAAAAACACGTGATTCATCAGACCAGGCCACCTTCTTCCATTGAACCATGGTCCAGTTTTGATGCTCTCGTGTCCATTGTAGGAGCTTTCAGTGGTGGACAGGGGTCAGCATGGACACTCTGACTGGTCTCCAGCTACGCAGCCCCATATGCAGCAAGCTGTGATGCACTGTGTGTTCTGACACCTTTCTATCCTAGCAGCATTAACCTTTTCAACAATTTGTGCTACAGTAGTTCTTCTTTGAGATCAGACCAGACGGGTTAGGCTTAGCTCCCCACGTGCATCAATGAGCCCATGGGCACCCATGACCCTGTCGCTAGTTCACTGGTTGTCCTTCCTTGGACCACTTTTGGTAGGTGCTAACCACTGCATACTGGGAACACCCCACAAGAACTGTCGTTTTGGAGATGCTCTGACCCAGTCGTCTAGCCATCACAATTTGGTCGTTGTCAAAGTCACTCAAATCCTTACACTTGCCCATTTTTCCTGCTTCCAACACATCAACTTCAAGCACTGACTGTTGACTTGCTGCCTTATATATCCCACCCCTTGACAGGTGCCATTGGAACGAGATGAGGAGGATGAGGAGATGAGTAATTCACTACACCTGTCAGTGTCTTTAATTTTGTGGCTGATTTTTATGTATATATATTTTTTTTTAAGAATGAATGAGAATGATCGATGTATATGTGTACTGGTTATATGTATGTACTGTATATACGTACTATATGTGTGCGCTTTTATTGACCTATCAGTTCCATTGCTGAAGTTAGTAGCTGCATGGTACAGAACATATAGCCAAATCCATTTTGTGACAAGAAATCTAGTGGCATTGTAATGTTTTCCAACTGGCCTCAGGGTGTTGAAGAATTTAAACAAAATCTCAGCTGGAAGCAAATAATCTGTGGAGGAAAAACTCTAATCCCAGTCAAATGTTCACAGCGAACCACTGAGTCCTTTGGGGGAAACTGTTACTCAACGTAGGCCCTTATGTGGTTTTCCCACTAAGGTGAAGGAGCGAAATGCACCTCCTCCTCCTCCTCATCCTCCTCCTCCTCCTCCTCCTCCTCCTCCTCCTCCTCCTCCTCCTCCTCATGTTTTGCTTTTCATTTCCTGATCGATCGCACAGAGCGAAGACACAGAACAACAGATCATCAGAGAAACCTTCCACCTGGTCTCCAAAAGGGACGAGAACGTCTGCAACTTCCTGGAAGGTGGAATGTAAGTGTTGAGCGCTGACGGTGGCGTCTGTCAGGCGCGTGTGCTACGTCTTCCATCGTCCAGGCTGAGAATCAGTGGCCGCCGACGCATGGTGCGAAAAAAACACTTTGTCCGACACGCTGAAATTGTAGGCTTGAAACGTCATTTGAACCGGCGTGCCTGGATCACAATGGTATAGATCCCTTAAGCAGGTGTCGGTGTTCTCTAATGCAGCGTCGTTGGATTAAGGTAATGTCATTATCGTTAAAAACTCAAAGGCTTTCTTGGTGTTTGTTCATCATTCATGAATTGGGCCCCGGGCGGTCCAGTTTTTTTATTTATTTTTTTATTAACTTCTCTCTGTTATTTACTGAGGAATTTAGGAAGACTGTGAATACAGACGATGCCGAGTACAATAAAATAACCAATGGGGATGCAGGCGCGGCCATTTGCTTTACACTTAGAATCACAGTTTATCTTGAACAGTGCAAACACTTTATCACATAGTCCCTGCAAGCTCATACCTTACACACTCTCTCTCACACGTTAACACAACAGCAATGTGGGAGTTGAAATTACAATTTAAAATAATCACAAAAATAATATTTAGTCGCCAATTTTTTTTACAAATAACTGCAAAGCGCTCCGTTATGCACTGAATGAGCTCATGTTCAGTGCTCGTGTTTTTTCTCTGGCTTGGGCTGATTCGTAGTGTCTGTGTGTCTGTGGGAAAGAGCCCTGTGTGAGGGGAATATGTGATAAGACCAAGCTCAGTGACGTCATACCAGACCCCTGGTCACTGGTTATTTTACATCCCTCACATTTCTTTATCTTCCCTTGTTAGTTCTGTTTATATTTGCTATCTTCACACGTTGATTCAATGACGTAATCGCCTCGCTTCAAGTTAGGCTCTAGATTTCTTGGTCTATAGTGCTGTACTGCTCCTAGATACGTCAGTTACTAGGATGGGAAAATGCAGAGCAATTGCAAATTGTGGGACTCATAAAGGTATATAACTTATTTATTTATTTTATTTATTATTATTATTATTATTATTAATAATAATGATAATGATAATAATAATAAAGAATAATAAAAAAATCTGATGTTTTTAAGTCTGTAGTAAATTATTTTATGTCATTGTTTTTATAGTTGGTTATCACATATTTTTTTTCCATATATCATATATATAAGATAAGATAGTACTTTATTGATCCCCCCCCCGAAAAGGAAATGAATATTCAAGTGTGATCTTTGGTGTTTTTTTTTCCCCTGTGTGTGCCAGGTTGATTGGCGGCTCTGAAAACAAGCTGATCTACAGACACTACGCCACGCTCTACTTTGTGTTTTGTGTGGACTCCTCAGAGAGCGAACTGGGGATCTTAGACTTAATCCAGGTAAAATCCCAAGAAACGGCAATTGGATCGCTATAGTTTGCGGCAGACCTTCCGCGTCTTCCCTTAAGGATGTAGCTATCCCGTATTATATAGAATGATTGTGTTTGTCGGTTGATGTGGGTTCACGTTCTTTGACAGGTGTTTGTGGAAACGCTCGACAAATGTTTCGAGAACGTCTGTGAGCTGGACTTAATTTTCCATGTAGACAAGGTAGGGGGGAAAAAAAGATTTTGCTTACTTTTTTTTCTTTTTTAAATTTTTTTATTTTATTCTTTTACTTTGCGCCAAATTAGATTTCATTTTATAGCTGATAATCGGAATGAAGACCACAGAGATGGATATGTACATTTGTTTTTTGTTTTTTAATTAAAAACATGGCGACCTCCCCTCTCGGCGGGCAGGTCCACAACATCCTGGCGGAGATGGTTATGGGGGGGATGGTCCTGGAGACCAACATGAATGAGATCATCACGCAGGTTGACGCCCAGAACAAAATGGAGAAATCTGAGGTGAGGGCGGCCCGGGCCAGTCAACTGATGACGACCTTTGACCTCTACCGTATATGCAGGCATGTGTGTTGCACTCTGCATGCTACTCTTGTGGATGCTCCCGACTTACTCTCTACTGTTTGCGCTCCTTTTGCCCCTTTCCCCCCCTCTCGCTACTGCACTGATCTCCGCACAAAACAAGACATCATCCGAAATGCAGTTCCATGAACATTGATTTGCCATTACTACCGCAAAGTTTGTCCAATTTCTGACGCACCGTTTTGGATCGATTTTACTTGTTAAAAATCTTCTAATCACTGCCTATAGTCAATATCTTGTCCATTCCCCTTCGCCGTACAGTCTTCGAATTGGGGAATTTAATAGTTGGCTGTTTTTTACAGAGTGGTCATAAATCTTACGGTAGAATGTTATTTCGATGAACCCTCGCTGGAAAATGTAAAAATCACATAATTATCGGACTGAATTCTAACTTGGGCTTCTGATCTGTAAACCAGACCGTATAAGTAAAATGAAAATTAAAAAAAATGCTGAACAAGGACATTGCTTTGCTTTCCAAAAAACCCCTGCCTGTAGAAATGGATTTTCCATTCGCTTCCTGGAAGTTGTTGCAAAAGGTTCATTCATTACTTTACAACACCGTTACAGCCAGAGACAATTTGTACACGAGGCCTCGCTTTCGATTTATCAAATCATAAAATTGATCGTCTGGTGATTATGCAAAACCGAAGTGTGCTCGTGATCGTAAATGTTAGAACGTACTGGCATTCATTTCGAAGATGTTCCCCGAGCTTCGCAATAGCAAACTAAATTCTACAGTTTAGCAATTATATGTTGTGATTCTCTCAATGTTATGGTTAAATAGTCCATGTAAATACAGAAAGCCCAACAAACGACAGTTGTGCGAGTGGAATTTGCGTCACTCTGTTAGGATTGGTGTATGGCCCGTGCATTGAGCGCTAAACTGGCGACTAAAACCCCCTGCATCGATTTGCCTTAATTAACTCAAGTTCTGCTTCTTCTAATCTGAGCTGCATTACCCGTTTTTGATCAAAGAGAATCGACTTTTTGTCCTTTTTTGTCCGATGTTGTGCAAGATGGGTATATTACTGTTCGACACACAACAGAACTGCTCTGTCTCTTTCCTCCTGGACCTACCCTAGGCCCCAGTGTTGACTGGGATTTTCAACTCTGATGGTGATTTCTTTTTTTTTTTTTTTTTTTTTTAAGTGATAATGCCCATTTTCCTGGGGGACTATGTAGGGAAGGGAGAATGCTAAAAATTGCCGTCCTTCTTGCCACCTGGCAAGGAGGGATTCTATGGCATTTTTCTTTTATCAAGATGATGTCTTATAGATATCTTAATTCAAGTCATTGTTAAATTCACTTTTAATCACCCGGCTGGTTCTTACCGATGTGGCCTATGATAGGTCCTATCACTATTTCTGTGGAGATGAACTGTAATTACTTTGACCTGCTTTTAACATTCCTCATTCCTCTCTGTTTCCTGACCTATCAAGTTCTTTCCATTCTTTTCTCTCTTTGCAGACGTTTATCTTTCAGTCTACCAGACAGGACAGGTAGACACAGGTACTGATAAATTTACAACCCAGTACTTCAACCTTAACTAAAACGTAACCCCCTCTTAAATCTCTCCATATGGCTCCCCACATAATATCAAAAATGATGTCACTAACATAGAAATCTTTAACGGCAGACCCAAAAATGCATTGCTTTGTGTTGCGGTATAACACGAGACTCATAGGAAAACTGGTTTTAATATGGAGACAGCAGCCGAGGATCTGGCTGGTGCTGCGATCCATGTTGGTTTCCTTTGCGGCGTTTTTGTGAATAGGGAAGTTTGTATGCCCGGTCATTTGGAGCTTTCTAGAGCTTTGGTTTTCACGCTGCGTTTTTGTGAATGGGGAACTTAATATGCCCTGTCATTTTCGTTGCTTTCAACATTGACAAATGACACATCTTCAAAGCACAATTTCCGCTAAACCGTGAGTTTCCCGTTTTACCAATCATTTAAGCAGGAGAAAAAACAAGTTTTAAATCATTTTTGGGGTAAATGACTTCACTGTTCTAACTCACATTCACGTATATAAAGATCTCTGTGGATCTCTGCGCCGACAAACCTCTCAGTACTGAAGCAGGGGCTGTGTGGGCCCATTATATCGAGTGGAGAACCAGCAGAACCCGGCACGGCTCACGAAGCCATCTTAACGTGGCGTGAGTATTTACAGAGCCCTGACGTTTTCGGCCTTTGACCGTGTGTCTACAGCGTGAAGTAGCTCAAGGTCTCCAGGCAACTGAATAAGGGGGAAGAAAAAAAAAATAGTCGGGCACCTTGAACCGGGAGCAGACGCTGCATCAGCATTCCACATGTCTACCGTACCCGTCCTCCTTCTGGCGGGCGTGGCGCCGCGCTGGTTCTCGAAGCCATGGAAATAACCCCAATAATGGATTAGCGCTATGAAATGAACCCTGGGACGTCATTTATGGCGACACACGAGGGACATCCGTCCATTTATTTGTTTATTCCAGACCTGGTGGACGTATCATTCATATTTATCACATTTCCACCAACCGAGAAAAAAACACAATACTGATAAAACAGCGCTCTCTGCGTTCGACCAGTTGTCATCTTTGGGTCTGTCGACTAAAGATTCCGTCGGGGGATCTCTAACCGCAGTGTTTCTCAAATGTCCAAAAGCATTGCATTGCTGCCGCTCCTAATCAGACCCAATTGAACAGATCCTCAACGTGTAAAATGGCGTTTCTATTGAAGACTTTGCATTGAGATTCACTGTGTTAGAGAGAGTTTCTTCCTTTCTCTTTACGAGTAGATCTCCCATCGTAGTCCAGCGTTAGGCTCCCGGCGTCCTCATATCAGTAGTGAACAACATACACACACCTGTAAGCTGCAGTGTTCCTGTGTTGATATTTGCAATAATGTATGTGGTATGGGGGACAGATAAATGGATTCGTTTTATACAGGAGTCTTTGTCTATATTAGGCGTAGCTTTAGTAGTAGTGAGCCATTTCACCTCCTCAGGTATGTAGTGTGTAGTATTTGTGCGGCACAAAAACCTTGATGAAACTTTCTTTAAAAACAAACTTTTTTTTTTTTTTTTTTCCCAGTCCAAGTCAGTCAAATTTCTGTTTGTATCTATCCGAAACATCATTCCCCTTTTCATATCCAAATCCATTGTTCTGCTTTACCCAATTCTCTCCTTGCATTTTGTATCCTTACCGGATCTGAAGAGTCTGGTGGGTTCACTTTCCGAGCATTGCTGCCCATTTCTACTGATAAGTGTCCGACACGGCTGGTCAATTCGGAATCCAACAAATGACTTTTTATTTTATTATTATTATTATTTTTTTTAACATTGTGTTCATAATTGGCTCTGGTTGTTCTGTAAAACATCATGGAACCAAATAATGCATGTGCATACGTGGCTACGTAGGCGTCTGGATGTACATCTGCACATGTTGTCTGTTTCAATACTTGTCAGTGCTTTTGCATTTTGTCAGTTGTTTATCGTCCTTCGTTTACTATAAAGTCCAGTCCTTTGTCTTGTCTGTACGTGGTGGGTGTTGAGCATCTTATCTGTCTTGGGTGAGTCGTGATAATATCGTCATGTTCAGCATGTCTGTCGGATTTAAAGTTGGTTTTTCCTAATAACCGTGCGTGTGTTTGTTTTGTGTATGTACATTTAGGCCGGTATTGCAGGGGCGCCCGCTCGTGCCGTGTCAGCTGTAAAGAACATGAATCTCCCCGAAATGCCCAGAAACATCAACATTGGTGACATCAGCATAAAAGTGCCAAACTTACCCTCCTTCAAATAGCGGCGGCGAGATCTCCAGCCCCGTGGACGTCAACCAATGTTTACTGTGATGCAATTTGTTTACCAAAACCTCACTTTAAGAAGTTTTATCATAAAGTATAAAAATTGAAGGTACTAGAGTGAATTAATACTCCTTTTGGTGTTATCTCTTTGATTTTTACTGTTTTGAAATGAATGTCTTATATGTGGCTTGTTTTTCCTGTCTGAGAGAAAAGATAAGTATTTAATTCATCAGCGATATACATTCCTTCTGCCTTTCACGGAGGCGCGCTCTTGTGTTCAGCTGCTACAGCTCAGACATGTCGATTTTAATTTTTTTTTTAAATCCGAAACCTTCTTGTTTCCTGTTTTGTTGACTTACGCCTGTTTTGAAGAGCGAGGGTGGCTGGAGAGACAGAATGTCGGGGCTATCCGATTGCTCTTGTTGTGCCAGAACACAACAGTCATGCAATCCAGGCGCAGCGTGTACATGCATCCTTAGCAAAATGACAAACTCAAGCAGGTCTCCGACAGTATTGTTTATCACAATGAAGCTGGTTTGTAAAATCAGTACAAATTGAACAGAATATTCTTATACTGCAAATATGCTGTATGACCATAGTTATTGACTGTATGTGCTGATATCTTTCTTTCTGTATGCAAGAAGTTGAAACAAATTGTCTTATGTTATGAAATAATTTTAGTTGGTTTTTTTTCTGTGCATGCTGTTTTTTTTCTTTACTTTTGCAAGTTAATAAAGTATTCGATCTTTTGTGCGTCTTGTTAGTTTCTATGTAAGCCGACCTTCAGAAAAGTTTGAAGTGTGTACAACAACAAAGATATTTCCTTCTTTTATGAATTGCGCCCAATGCACTGATACAAGCATTGATGCACATAAATTCAACATATCATTTCTGTATATTATTTGGCAGGGTCCTGACAAAAAGGGAAATGTAGGTAAAATCCATTAATTAATATACTACAGTACTGTATATTGCGCCTGACCCCGACCCGTTCTGTTTGTCCATACCGTGTGCCGTAGCGCCGTGAGCCGATAACCTATTTTACTTCCGGAACTCCTTATAACTCCACCCACTTCTCCACACTATGCGTAAATGCTACGCAAATAACTGACGCGCGAGTGTTCAAAGTTATAGGTTGAGCATATTTGCTCGACCGGTGTTTTGATTAAATCGGTATATTTTTTTACAATTGAATTTGCCTCATTCCGGTTCAATTGACGGCACAATCATTTCTTTGGACTCGGGAGGGGGCGACACAGTCAGCGCTGCGCAAAACTGCGCAGCGCTGACCATCACGTGCGCCGTCCTTGTGACAACAGGAAGAGAGTAAGAGGCGACGCAACGCCGTCCTGAGACGACGCCGACTTTCGTCCTATGGTGTTTAGCTCGAAGAAAGACTCGACAGGCGACCATGGCTGCTGTTTTTAAAGAGACGCAAAGGTAAGTCCGTGCCCAGGCTTCAGGCTTTTCAATATTGGAGCCGTTCCATCACAGCACCCTCGGGTCCAGGCAGGATTCGGCAGCATCCTCCGTATAAATCACATCTTTCGGTCAAGTGAAGTCACAGGTCTCGGTCTGTGTCTTGGAACTTTGAGTCAGATGATATGATTAAAACTTCCACGATTTTAAATATTCTTACCCTCTATTTGAATGTATTGCACGGTGAAGTCTGTATTTGTATTAATCTGAAATGTATCATCAACCAATCTGTATATTCATATTCATCACATTGTGGCCCTGGCATTATTATTAATATTATTATAAATTTTCTAATTATTATTTTCCATTATAAACACTGTGCATACTCTGTTGCATACTCTACTTACTTGCATACGTATTTGTTGTCTTCCTACTTTGTATTGCACAGTCTTACTTGTAGACTGCAGCAGGTGGCAAATTTGAATCTTGAATCTTGTGAATGACATGTGAATTATGTAGGATGTTCCATTAATTCACGATACTCTTTTCGACTCCAACCAGCGTTAAAGAAGCAGTGACATGCATCAATGGGATAGACGTGAACAAGTTCTCAAGGCTCACATCTCGCATCATACAGAAGCTTCACCTGAAGGTAATAATTCCTACATCCGTGGACTCATTAAAGGTTATTCATTCAAGCAACTTCTGTGCTTTCATGAATGTCTGGAACAAAATTTAGAAGGACCTCAAGTGAAATATATAATATTTTGTTGTTTTTAAATTGTGTTTCTCTCCTTTACCATAATGTATACCTCATCCCCATTATTTGCTTGTTATGTAATTGCGTAGAAAACAATGGAACAGGTTGTTATTATTATTATATACGTTATTCTATGTAAAATAATCTATGACTTGTTGTTTATATCAAATTTACATTTTCTTCCTATTTTGCCTTCTGCCAGATGACATCGTCATATGTTTGTTTTTATGCTTTTATGTTTTCTGTATTTATTGTAATTACATTTGAACACGCTCCCTAGATGCTCCTTAGATGTACTACCCCTGAGGACCCATGAAAGATTGGATAAGTCTGCAAGTCTCAGTTCTAAAAGCACATAAATCCACTGAGAAAATGTCTAACAAAATTACCGTTTTTGAAACATATATTCAGGGAGAGCGTACATTTAGCGACGAGGAGGAACTAAAGCTACAGACTGCACTGTCGTTGGATAAACATGCTCTCAACTTAGTCCTAGAGACAACGGCGTTCATTCTGGAGCAGGTGAGCTCATAATGTTCATGCTTACAATATTGTCATGGTTTTTAGAGATGTTTGGTGGTAATGTTGTAAGTAGACTTTAACTCTGTCATAATGTAGCTGAAGACAGACGTCTTATCGCACAAAACAATATGTAAGAGGCCCCTGTTCTATTAGTCAAACTGAAATGTGACTGTATCCAAATCTAATGAAAGTAGATAATGAAGATTAATAATAAATTGCTCTTTTGGTACAAAAAAAGCACTACATGTTAGGTATTTAAGGCCTCAAACCTTAGTTACCAAAGTTAAAATATTAAAATATGGTTATGATGCTTGGAAAGCACAGAACATTCGTAACACAAAACCTACTATGCCCTAATAATGATAAATCATAGACGCTGTACATTATTCCATCCCAATCAAGATGTCCTCTTATTTCCCTACGGGGATGAATTAGGTATCTATCTCTTTTCACTTTGCTTCCCCTGGAGGTCAGAGCATTGCACCAGCTACAGAACAGCAGCACTTCAAGCGGTACGAGTTTAGCACCTCAAATTCCATCTCAGGTGCTTAGTCACATTGTAAACTATGATTGTCTGATCTTACAAATTTTGATACTTCTGGATCTCTGCTCCAGTGGAAATTCGAGGCTTTATTTACATCCACACACATTTTAGGCTCAGGCCAACCATAAAGGCATGTATGTCTTATGGTTGAGGTCTAGTATTTAATCCCAGTGGGAACGCTTTTTCTTTCTTTTGTTTTCATACAATATACTTTATCACTGTAACAAAAAATACAGCAAGGATAATGGAACACAAATGGAACCCTCTCATGATAATATAACTGATATGTTATACTGTTTAACTCATGTTCTTTATCATTGTTACACTACTTTGCAGGTGTAGAGAGGAGGTGTCGCTTTTCACTTGTACAACACTAATCATTTAAATGATATGACAAATACCTACACATATCTTCTCCTGCCCCCTGGCCTCTTTAGGCTGTGTATCATAATGTTAAGCCAGCTTCGCTACAGCAGCAGCTGGAAGCCGTCCATATGAGCCCTGAGAAGGCCAACATCTTCACCCAGACCTGGTCCACCGCTGGCCCCGAGCTGGTGGAGAGACTCCGGCAGGGGATCTTTGCCCCAAAGAAGGTAAGAACGGCTTGGACTACTCTTATCAGAGCAGATCACAACAAGGCATGTGGGGAAATAGCCTGGGATGCCACTTACACTTGCAGTGGCCCACAGGTCGGGAATGAAGAATTTACCTTTTTTTTCTTTTGGCTCTGTGCTTCTCCTTTCCAAATATTAGTATATAGTGGGGAGTTTGGGAACCTCAGAATTGCATCTCTGCTTTTTGCAGATGATGTGGTTTTGTTGGCTTCATCAGACCGTGACCTCCAGCACGCACTGGGGCGGTTTGCAGCCGAGTGTGAAGCGGTTGGGATGAGAGTCAGCACCTCCAAGTCTGAGGCCATGGTTCTCTGCCGGAAAATGGTGGATTTCTCCCTCCGCGTTGGGAGCAAGTTTCTGCCCCAAGTGAAGGAGTTCATGTATCTGGGGATCTTGTTCACAAGTGAGGGGAAAATGGAGCGTGAGATGGACAGGCGGATCGGCACGACGTCAGCAGTGATGCGGGCGTTGTACCGGACCGTTGTGGTGAAGAGGGAGCTGAGCCGGAAGGCAAAGCTCTCAATTTACCAGTCCATCTACGTCCCAACCCTCACCTATGGTCATGAGCTTTGGGTATTGGCCGAAAGTATTAACAAGATTGTGAATACAAGCGGCCAAAATTAGTTTCCTCCGTAGGGTGGCTGGGCTCAGCCTTAGAGATAGGGTGAGGAGCTCGGACATCTGGGGAGAGCTCTAAGTAGAGTTGCTGTTGAGGTGGTTCGGGCATCTGATAAGGATGCCTCCTTCCCTGGGAGGTTTTCCGGGCACGTCCAACTGGTAGGAGACCACGGGGTAGACCCAGAACGCGCTGGAGGGATTATATATCCCAGCTGGCCTGGGAATGCCTCGGGGTGCCCCAGGAGGAACTGGAAAACGTTGCCGGGGAGAAGGGGGCCTGGAGGTCCTTGCTCAGCCTGCTGCCACCGCGACCCAGCCCCGGATAAGCGGTGGAAAATAGATGGATGGAATTTCCAATGGATGGAAAATCAATGATGACGTGTCTTCCTTGTGTAAAACAGTTTTCAACAGGATGTAAAGCTGACCATTTGATTATCTCAACAACCATTTATCTGATCTACTTCACACTTGTCGGGTGTATTGCTCGGGACCCAAGGACGTGCAGTATCGAATTTGGTGCAATTTGGACACGCGACATGTGTAAGATTAATACATGTGTAGATAAACAGCGAACAGCAAGCCAGAAGTGGGCTCTGCAACTGAGTCACAAAGAGTGTCGCGACTAGCCATGCTGAAGACTGAATCGTTACTGTGGTGTGGGGATGGCGTGGTTTGAGAAGCCACACCTGTCCTGCATCTAGGCAATTGGGGCGCAGGATCAGTGTGGCTGCATACCTGTTGCTCATTGGTTGGTCTAATGAGCAACAGGTAAAACCCCCATCCCCACACACACTCAGGAGAGGAGCCTTGTCATGACACGTGCCCATCTGCTCCCGGGCTTATTCCATCTAGCCCCCTCTCTACAAGAGACTGTTTCTGAAACCCCGTCGTCTGTGTCTCTGTGCCGGAGGTCCCTGAAAACGCCGCTTTGGTGGCGTGTGGCAGGCAAAACTGCCACAGTTGCCATCTTGTTAACCTGTGACATTCAAATGTCTTAGAAAGTCTTACATTTTGAATAGGTATAGACTAGTTATATAAATATCAAGCGTCCTCCACACGGTTTTGCTCTTAAACGCAGCCAGATATTACCCTGCTGTAACGAGAGTTCAAACACTCACATCCCCAAATGACATACCTGGTGTTCTCTCCCTGAATATTACGCTGCCTAAAAGCCACTTTGTGGACAAAAACAGAAGAGCGAGACACAAAAGATTTGCATCCTGTGATGTTTTTTTTTTTTTGGTTTTTTTTGTTGTTGTTTTTTGGCCATTGTACCTTCAGAAGCCTTTCTTTCCTGGGTGAGTCATCTCTCCTTCTCCCACGAGTCTTCAGCTGCTTTTGCTGTTGGACGAACAGTAGACAGTTTGAGCCATCTAAAAGGACCGCCGCTGTTGCTCAGCCTTCAGACAGTTTGTAAAGCACGCCGTCTCTTAGATATATAGAACAGAGGGATTTTGAGCCCTCTGCCTTCTTTAAAAAGTCTGGCCAAAAGAAAACAAACAAAAAAAAACAACATAGAACAACTTCCTACGTTGCAGTCGGAATTGTATTGGTGGTCTGAAATGACAGCCATGCATCCTCAATTATCCAGTAAATAAAAATACAAAATACCAATTTTTAAGATTAAGATAGCAAATAAACATTATAATTGTTATATCCACGTTCTTGCAAATCAATAGGGACAGCCTCAGGGTTTTAGGAGTTTATCCTCATTCACCTGTTGTCTCATGCACTGGAAGCATCCAGCGTCTATAATTCACACACGGTTTATTATTATGGTTCTTTCTCTGCATCATAAAATGCTTAACGGCCTCTCTACACTCTGTGCTCTATATTTTATCACTCTGCAACACCTGACTGATGAGCTGGACCTCAGTGAATCAGCCAGACAATAAATCAGTAAAGTTGGTTAAAAAAAACAACAAAAAAAAAAAAACAAGTACAAGCTAGGGTTAGCGTCTATCTTTTTTTTTTTTTTTTTTTTTTTTTTTTTTTTTTTCCCCCCTCCCCTCCCCCATACATTTCCCATTTTAGATGTGGGAGTAGAATTTCTCATTTTCTTTTCCAATAGCTCCTTCTCTTTGCACTGAAATGTGTGCCTGGGCGGTTGGTGCTGGGCTCAGTTCAAGTAGTTTTCTGGTATAAATTTATGTTCGGCCAGGTCTGCAATACGAATCACTAGTTGTGATTTATTGCTGCATTCTTCACAATCCATCTTATTCTTGAGCGCTGTGCCTTACAGCGTGACTAATTGATATTGGTTTACTAACTTTCTTAACAATTTGTTGTTGCTTTGGCCTATTTCCATTGTATAGTGTATTAAAGCGCCTATTCATTTTTTTATTTTGTTTTGTGCATATATTTGTAGGTAGATATTTGTTCCACTGGCACAATCTGTTTTATGCAGATTTTTGCAAATGCATTTTTGAGGCCCCCAAGTAACAATTTCCGTCCCCGTTGAAGGCATAACAGGGGTTGTTAGACACGATCGCAATTTTGTTTTTTAGAATAGGTTGAGCAAGGAGATAGACAGATTTTGATTTCCACAGCTATGGAGCTGTGTGGTGCATAACTTAATGTACAAAACAAGGTGTGTGTGTGTGTGTGTGTGTGTGTGTGTGTGTGTGTGTGTGTGTGTGTGTGTGTGTGTGTGTGTGTGTGTGTGTGTGTGTGTGTGTGTGTGTGTGTGTGTGTGTGTGTGTGTGTGTGTGTGTGTGTCCGTGCATACGTGTTCTAGCTTGAAAATGTAGGCTGGCAGTTGAACCTGCAGATGGCCCAGTCCAGCCAAGCCAAACTGAAGACTCCCAGTGCGGTGCTGCAGCTGGGGCTTCGCAGTGAAGACTCTGAGGTATGTCTAACACACACAAGCACAGATACTATACGCAAATGCACAAGAATACACATGCCTCACGTCCTCCGCCTTGACCGTTCTTTCATACAAATGCATATATCATACAGGAAATACATGGAAACCCTCATTTTCATAATTCTAAACTGATAACGAGTCAGTGCTGATGTCACTTTGAGGGAACCTCTTTATCGCTATATCATCCTCCCCCTCTCTTTCAGTCTGTCATTTCTTTGCCTCAAGATGCTAATCCCACCGGGGTCTTTTAACGTGGCCATACATCTGGGTCCAGAGGGAGCTTGTTATCCAGGGCCCCGAGAGTCTCTTTATCCTCTGTAGAGTTTGCCACGGCAGAGACGGCGTTGAACCGCGTGCATTTATAGGAGCTTGTAGTTTAACGAGCACTTCACTGCGTCCATTTACTCATGTTAATTGCTACTTATGAGGCTCGCTGAATTGTTTTTCACGTACAGGGATAGGCCGAGGCTCTTTCTATAGGTCACTTCTTTAAATGCTTACAACCGTACAATACATTTATTTTTATTTTGCATAATGATAATAATAGTACCGTAATGAAAAAAAAACGTTCAATCCTTGTTTGTGGCTTTATGGATTCTTATACTGCTTTCACATATGAACTCTGGACAATGTCCAGATAATCAGGTCTGGACATTGTCCGGAGTTGCCCTTTCACACATGTAGAACACAACAGGAGATTGTTCGTGTCCGTGTTTACACGACCTGGAATTACTCAGATTGGTTAAGACGAGGGGCGGGGCCTGGGTAGAGTGTGCAGGAGGCGTGAAGGAGGCGTTTTAGCACACCCAGGATGGCAGACGAGACTACAGACTTTGCCGTTGATACTTAATGAATTTGGACATAATATAAAAGAAAGAGTGGGAAGGAATATAAAGGAAGCAGAAAGGAGTACGAAGCAGCTATGCTCCGTGCACAAAGATAAACAACTGGCGCATTATGGAGACGTCATCAGCATGCAGCACGCTCGCTCGCTGTGAATGCTCTGGACAATTAACCGCTCTGTTCACACGTACCGCTCAAGCGGAAGTTATGCAGACTTTTTACTATGGTGCTGGCTGGGTAAAGTCTGGTTAATGTTCGGTCCAAATGATTCGGACATTTGCATTCACACATACAGCTCCTCCATGTAATGTCCAGATAAGGTTGCCGTGCATGTGTGAAAGCAGCTTGATTCTTCTTGATTTCTAGTACAATCTTCCAGACTGCATTGCACTGTTTCCGTTCATTTGTGTTCTCTTGAGTTGATTTGGGCACTAGTTAGCTAATGCAGCCCCAGTATGTCAATAGCCAGGTCCTCGTGGGCCCGCCGCTCTTATTTCTATCCGGTCTGTTGGGGAATCGATTGTTCTGTAGCTTTAGCCATACAATCAAGGGCTTTGGAAGCTAAAAGTCTAGTATTTCAATCAAATGTCTTTAAATGTTTAAAGTATATGGGGTGTGAATGAAACAGGCAAATGTTTAGCAACACAGAATTATAGCTTTCTAATAAAACTGATTATTGAACTGATAATCATGTTTCAGCCATCAGAGTTGGACTGACACATTTTGGTTAGAAAAGTAAATGTTTTGCTTTGATAAAATCTATTTGTTAGTTTTGCTCAGGGACTCTGTATTCTACCTCTAAGGCTTGTTGACCCTGTTCCTTTCTGATTTATGCTATCGTTTAAACACCTTGGTTTGGGAGTGAAGTAGCAGGTGATAAAATGAACAACAGCAGAACTGAATACTAGCTGTAGACAACAGAAAAACACCTCTTCTTGTGATATTATCTCATTTGAACCTGCCAAACAAATTTGAAAAGTAGTCTACGCAATTTTGTCCGTGCTTGTACCGAGCCGATGGCTCCGCTTTTACAGATTTGATCAGAAAATGGTGGCGCTGGTTATTCTCCCAGGCCTGTTCCCCTTAGCCGGTCTCTAAATGCCGGGCTGTCTTCTGTGCTCTCTGTTCTATCCCCAGAGAACTGCTGCTCAAAGACAGAATAAAACCCCAGGATGATGTATGGAAATGGCGTCAATCGTTAAATGTAGGGCTCGAGCTAGAGGAAAAGGAATATAAAAATACATACAGTGGGGCAAAAAAGTATTTAGTCAGCCACCAATTGTGCAAGTTCTCCCACTTAAAAAGATGAGAGAGGCCTGTTATTTTCATCAGAGGTATACCTCAACTATGAGAGACAAAATGAGGAAAAAAAATCCAGAAAATCACATTGTCTGATTTTTAAAGAATTTATCTGCAAATTATGTATTAAGTATTTGGTCAATAACAAAAGTTCATCTCAATACTTTGTTATATACCCTTTGTTTGCAATGACAGAGGTCAAACGTTTTCTGTAAGTCTTCACAAGGTTTTCACACACTGTTGCTGGTATTTTGGCCCATTCCTCCATGCAGATCTCCTCTAGAGCAGTGATGTTTGGGGCTGTCGCTTGGCAACACGGACTTTCAACTCTCTCCAAAGATTTTCTATGGGGTTGAGATCTGGAGACTGGCTAGGCCACTCCAGGACCTTGAAATGCTTCTTACGAAGCCTCTCCTTCGTTGCCCGGGCGGTGTGTTTGGGATCATTGTCGTGCTGAAAGACCCAGCCACGTTTCATCTTCAATGCCCTTGCTGATGGAAGGAGGTTTTCACTCAAAATCTCACGATACATGGCCCCAATCATTCTTTTCTTAACACAGATCAGTCGTCCTGGTCCCTTTGCAGAAAAACAGCCCCAAAGCATGATGTTTCCACCCCCATGCTTCACAGTAAGTATGGTGTTCTTTGGATGCAACTCAGCTTTCTTTCTCCTCCAAACACGACAAGTTGCGTTTTTACCAAAAAGTTATATTTTGGTTTCATCTGACATTCTCCCAATCCTCTTCTGGATCATCCAAATGCTCTCTAGCAAACTTCAGACGGGTCTGGACATGTACTGGCTTAAGCAGGGGGACACGTCTGGCACTGCAGGATTTGAGTAGTAGTGTGTTACTGATGGTAGCCTTTGTTACTTTGGTCCCAGCTCTCTACAGGTCATTCACTAGGTCCCCCCGTGTGGTTCTGGGATGTTTGCTCACCGTTCTTGTGATCATTTTGACCCCACGGGGTGAGATCTTGCGTGGAGCCCCAGATCGAGGGAGATTATCAGTGGTCTGGTATGTCTTCCATTTTCTAATAATTGCTCCCACAGTTGATTTCTTCACAACAAGCTGCTTACCTATTGCAGAGTCGGTCTTCCCAGCCTGGTGCAGGTCTACAATTTTGTTTCTGGTGTCCTTTGACAGCTCTTTGGTCTTGGCCATAGTGGAGTTTGGAGTGTGACTGTTTGAGGTTGTGGACAGGTGTCTTTTATACTGATAACGAGTTCAAACAGGTGCCATTAATACAGGTAATGAGTGGAGGACAGAGGAGCCTCTTGAAGAAAAAGTTACAGGTCTGTGAAAGCCAGAAATCTTGCTTGTTTGTAGGTGACCAAATACTTATTTTACAGAGGAATTTACCAATTAATTCATTAAAAATCCTACAATGTGATTTCCTGGATTCTTTCCCCCCCATTCTGTCTCTCATAGTCGAAGTGTACATATGATGAAAATTACAGGCCTCTCTCATCTTTTTAAGTGGGAGAACTTGCACAATTGGTGGCTGACGAAATACTTTTTTGCCCCACTGTATAGCCACTACTATAATTTCTGTTTTTTCACAATGAGAGAGAGAGAGAGAGAGAGAGAGAGAGAGAGAGAGAGAGAGAGAGAGAGAGAGAGAGAGAGAGAGAGAGAGAGAGAGAGAGAGAGAGAGAGAGAGAGAGAGAGAGAGAGAGAGAGAGAGAGAGAGAGAGAGAGAGAGAGAGAGAGAGAGAGAGAGAGATATAAATAAATCCGCTTATGAGAAATCTCTGGTGGGTGGAGACAGCCGGGGGGTCTGATGGGAGACTGGTGAATAGTTCAGGAGCCACAGATCACCAGCATGCTCACCGAGCAGCACAAAGGCACAGTTCCTCTGCCGAACACCAGGGGGCGCTGTTGTATCATAGTAAGAGCGAGCGATTCGTTGCAAATCTCAGAAAGATGCAAGAAAAGGAAATTATGCATTGTGAAACTTGCACAGAGAGCTTTTTTGTTGTTGTTTTTGTTTTTACTTCCGTTTGAGTTGGCTGATTAGAGTTTCCTGTCCTTAAGTTTGTTTCCTGCCAAAGTCCCAATGAGAAGTATGCTCGCTTGTCTGTGGATGTCAAAACAATGTGACGACTGGGAAGTAAATAAATTGGTAATGGCAATGAGAATCAGGCGTGAGTGTCAGGATAATTATACCACTAATTCAGAACAGAGCAGCTCCTTCAGTTTGCAGGCTAGGAGAAGCAAAGACGGGGGAAAATGGAAGTGATGGGACGCAGGGCGGAGGAGTGGAGGGTGATGAGGGGGAGCAGCGGGAGGAAAAGAGGGGATGAAAGAGAGGTGAGGGCACAGGCAGAGAAGAGGAGAGTGAGGGTGAGGGACAAGCAGAGGAGGCTGTGCACAAACGTGGAAGGCCACGGAGGAATCAAATGGGGGGGGGGGGGGGGGGGTGGAGAATGTAAAAGAGAGGTAGAGCGATTGAGGGAGCAGCCATCTGTGTTATTGATCGAGTGGAACCCAAGCTGGGGGGATTGGGGGGTGGGTGCTGTCCCTCCCTAGCTGCCTCCTGCTTCATTAGCACCATCCCCAAGGAGGAGGAGAAGGGGGAGGAGAAACAGAACGGTTCATATCTCATTCCTTAAACAAAACGGTGAATGTGCACGCCCTCACGCCGCCATGCGTCCCACATTCGCCCATTCACACACTCATTTGTACTTCGGCGGCGGTGGCGCTCAGTCGAGAGCAGTCGAGCGTTCGGTGTCTTGCTCAAGGACGCTTGGACGTGCTGCCAGGAGGAGCCGGGGGCATCGATCCAGGGACCCTCTGATTACCAGACGACTCGCCCTACCTCCTGAGCCTATCTGTACCAGCAAAAAAAAAACACTGAATTTTCAAGTCATAATAATACTGTTTTTCATCCACTCAATATATAAGGTGTGCTTGCTCATCCATGGCAGCTGCTTCTCTGCTCAAATTAAATTTCCATTGATTTCAATGTTCTCGGTTGCTGTTCAATAGGAGCGTTTCGCCGCATGTTGCGTTTTCCATCTCGCGGCAGGTGAAATAATGTCTGCAATACCTCAGCACACGGGCCAGCAGAGATATCCCGCACCCCGCCCATTAATGTTCCGAGCGTGACCCATATTTTACCGTCGGCAGGCGAAGTGAGACACGCCCGCCTGGAGAATGACGATATGCAACATGCGCCTCATTCATTATAGATGTGTTATGGATTGGTATGGAAGCCGTCACCCAGAGCAGACCTAAGCCTCGCGTCCCATCGGATGGAGTGCTGCGGCGGCGTGGAGCGCGGTCCCCCTCGCCGCGCATAAAGAGCTCCACCTCTGGGGCAGCATGAAGGCTTCTGGCTTCTGTCCTATCTGGAAGGAGGAAAGCTGAGCAATGCAGGAAACCAGGCTAAAACTAAATTTCGAATGAAAGAAATATTTGAATGGAGTAAATTCTTCTGGTAAAAGGTTAATGTTTACTTAAAACAAAACAAACATTATATTACAATTTTATTTTGAATTTTAGTATAAACAATATGAAAACAAGTTATTACTGTAATATTATAGGTTCTCAGGCTTAAGATTATGGGTTGTTTCTTTTGGGTTTTTTTTTTTTTGCAGCGAGGAGAGAGAGGGAGGAAAGTTTGGACGAAGATGCTGCGAAAAAATGGAATGAGAATCAAGAGCAAATGCTAATAAGGAACAAAAGAAGAGGAGGAGGAGGAAGATGAAAGGCAGGAAAACATACAAAGGAAAAAGGGAACAAAAAGGGAGGTGAAAAGCAGAGGGGGGGGAAAAAAACAAAACAAGGCAGCGCACACTTGGTACAGACTTCTGCAGTGGCGCTGGTGAGTGGCGTTGTGAGATGAAAGAGTGATGGAAAGCGCGGTGGCGGTGACGGTACACACGGAAGTGCATGGGAAGTGGTGGAGGTAGTGGTCCTCATTTCTTCAAGTGTATGCATTAGTGGGGCGGTCGCGGTACCATCTGCTTCCAAAACGCACTCGCATGCTCGGCGCGAGGTCCGCTGTTTGTCCTGCGGGCCCGGCGAAATCAGCTCGCATCAATTTCAAAGCGCGGCACCCAGAGAGCCATCTGTAGCCGCGTTCAGGAAAGAAAATCTACCCTTGTCATTTCAAATGTTCTCTACACATTCCGGTATTCTATATACGCTGAATAATTTACCCGGTGAAGATCATTTTGCGGTCCAAAAATGTTTTGGACCTATTGTGCAAGCTCTTCACACGGGCTGCTCGATTTTTTCTCGTCCTTATTCTGTGTCCGAATGGTCACCGTGTTTAATCTTCCCTGTTGTTTTTGGTTCTGCACTGACCTTAATTGTGACTTCACCCAACGTACAAAATGAACGGCTTGTTTTTCTATCTCCCCCGCCTTCACATGCCCTACCGTCGCCAGCGCGGCGCATCGATAACCGTTTAGGGTCAGGGTCGCTTTCGCCACATCCTTTCCATTTGGTTTCACCAACTTCGCAGCAACACTGCGGAACGTCCAAAAACGAGCTCGACGAGCTGGTAGGGAATGGATTCCATTCATCTCCGTTTCTGTCGCCTGCATTTTCTCAAGCCAGAACCTGAATAGCGCGGCGGTTCACTGCAGGGTCGCATACCGTTCACATTTACAGGCAATTTAAAGTGTTTGATTGCCCAAACCTGCTTGTTTTAATATGGCTGTCTCATACATCAGCCGTGAGACGACATCCTGCAGAGTTTGCATTTAAAGTGGAAATCCATAACAGGACAAACATAAGGCAAATACATTGTATAAAGTATCAGCCAAAAAAAAAAACCTAAGTATCAAACATGGGATTTTTTTTTTAACCAAGTAATCTCACCGATTACCACTTTAATGTTTAGTAATACATGTGGTTGTCCTTGATAGTTTATGTGAAATGTGTGTTAAAGAAACGCACCACCTTGGACTTCCTTGAGGTGATACCCTTCCTGATAAAGGCAGTTTGCCGGCTATCTGGTATTGTATCATTCCTCCGCCCTGAATATATGTTTTATAGTTGCCTCCTCTCTCGGGGGGGGACGACGACGACGACGACAACGAGGAGAAAGCTCGGTACGAACATGCTTGTCTAACTTCCTCCCTCGTGCTCCAACTGTCATGAGTGTCTCGTCACGCTCGCCGTGCAGTCTGATGTGCTTTTCCAGCCTACTGTACTCCTGCACGCACGCCACGAATGAGAGCACCGGGGCCCGAGCAGCCTCGGCCATCTGGTGAGACAGATAGCGCTCTTTCTCCCCTGACCCCCACACCCCTCCCTCCCTCTTTCTTCTATATCCTTCTTTCTTTTCCATCTCTCTCTCTTTCTCTCTTATCCCCGTTTTTCTACCCCAGCCGTTTGTTGCTCTGTCCCTATACTCTCCATGGCGTTTCCCTTTTTTTTTTTTTTTTTTTTTTTAATTCCCACGCAAGCCCGCACTCAGGTGTCGCTTTGATAAGTCTGAAAGTTAAAATCCTCCGACAGTCTGGATCGCTCTCTCTCACACCCTCGCCCTCTCTCTCTCTCACGCTCTTTTCCCACGTCCTCTCCCCTCCACTGTCTCTCTTAAACTGTAACCGCCTCGCTCTCTCTCTCACTCTCGCTCGCTGGCTCGCTCTCTGCGTGTCCTTTTTTTTTTTTTTTTTGCTCCCTTCATCTTCTTTGTCTCCATCCTCTTTCTGCCTTACAGAATTAGAATGAGCCGTCACTCTGCCGGGCCACGGGATGCTGACATTCATAATGTAGCACATCCCTTTCCAGACAGACACTGCGGAGTTCACTATTTATCGTAGACATGTTATTGCCGCAGAGGCTCAAGATAATAGCCTGGTGAGCTAATGTACCTTTAGTAATGCTGGCCCCCGAACTTCAAAGGACATTTTGAACTGATGAGTCCAGATAAACTAAGGCTTGAAGAGATCTTGGCCACAACCAAAGTGTTTTAGGTTTAAAAAAAAAAAAAAAGTTGATTTATTAAAGCAGAAATTTTTGTTTAAAACAAGAATCACATCTGCGCTTCCTGTGATCTAAGACAATTTAATCAAAAGGTTTCCACTCTTATAGAGTAAGACCCAAGCCTGTCTTGAAGAGTTTACAGTCTCCCATCGTTTATAACTCTCTTCATAGCACAGCCTCGCCGAACACTTTACCAATGAGAAACGTACTGCTCCGCTGCAGCTACTCAGCGTGCTTATACGCAACCTTAAAAACATCTTAAATTTTCCTTTTTGCAAACTGGACCTTCACAATATTGAAATTTCTTTTATGTTGCATGTTTTTATTAAATGGTCGCGAAACATGCATTTCATCAGCTTTTTCAGGGAATTATTGACCCTTTTGCACTTCTGAAAATCAACTCTTTTGGCTACATCAATGCTACTGTAAGAGACTAGAAACAGGAAGTTGTGCTCCTTCATTCCCCCCCATTACAGTGACAAGTGCTTTGGAACTACTGCAAAATTTGCAAAAAGTAGTTTCAAATAAAATGTGATATTACTGTTATTTAAAACATGTGGATACAAAGACGTGTGACCGTAATGTGAGTTTCCCGTCTTTAATTTGAGTTTCCCCACTTTTTTTTTTTTTTTTTTTTTTAACTGCATTTAGTCACAGTGAGAAGCTGCAGCAGAGCGTTAAGGTTCTCGATAGTAAAGCTTTCGGCAAGGTTGTCCTATGAACAATTATCAATGATGGAAACCAGCCTTCTTATCAGGGTGTGTAAAAACAGAAAACCTATCCTTTAACATTATTAGTTAGGACTACTGTACTTGCTGTACTGTAAAATAAATCTGTGTTTTATTCAATTCAAACTCCCAATTGTAAGAGTACCTGCCAATCTGATAACCAGATTTTACCACAATAGTGACTGAATTAACTAGAAAAGCTCTGCGTCCTCTCTATAGATCCCCAAAATAAACATGTCACCAGACTCTTTACTCTTTCCTTTACTTGTGAGTTATGCATGAGATAAACTTCCATTACGGTCCCGATTTCCATGTCAAGTGGTGCCCAGCCAGCGGTGACTTATGAGCCGACTAGTTCTGGTTTGTGAAAACCTGCTTGTTGTCTTTTTTTTTTTTCTTTTTTTTTTTCTTCTTGTTATCAAAGCCTCAGACATAAAGGGCCTCTCATCTTGCGAGTCTAATTTATTTTCTCTGTTGTGGCTTTCAGCAGCAGTGCAGTAATCACAGAGGAACGGATGCACTTTGTTTGAAAACACATGTGCACACAGAGACGCACATGCTCGCACAGCCACACACACACACACACACACACACACACACACACACACGTGCACACAAGCCAACCTTATTTACTTAAGACTCAGTTTAAAAAATGCAATTAAACATCCGTTTTCGACTGGGGTGAGGAGACGCTCTGATCAGCGCCTCCCTCACCATGCCTCCTCGCTCCCCCTGCTGGGCATCAATCACGCGCATTGGGCCAAAACTTTGTCACAAAGCAAAAACCCTACTCAAAGGTTACTTTAAGCCTTGTTCTTTTTTTTTTTTTTTTCTCCTCCTCCTCCTCCTCCTCCTGAGCTCCCTACAAACAACCTTTTACATTGTATATCTGACCCTTTTAATGTATCGTTGGAGGGATTACACGACCATATCGGCATATTGGAGCGCTCCAATGTGAACGCGGCTGCAGTCAAATCCCTCGCGGCGCGCCACCCACCAGCCACGCAGCACAAAGGCCGTTCTGTCTCAATCCCTACTTGCCTTGCTCTACAAGTCCCTAGACACTTTTTTTTCTTTTTTGTTGTTTGTGCACCCATCTTTTTGAGGGTCTCTCCCTCACTCTTGCTTTCTCTCACTGTCTCTCTCCCTCCCCTCCCTCTCCCGCTCCCTCTTCCCCGGGTGATTTGTTATTCCCCCGTAGGGCCGAGATCCCATTCAGTGAGGGCCCATTGTTCAGCTCTTATCCATTCCAGAGGATGGGCCCCAGGAGGCGAAATGCTTGGCTGTTGGTGCCCTCTCTCTCTCTCTCTCCCGCTCTCTGCCACTTGTCTCTGCCTTTCTCCTCTGCCCTCTCTCTCTCTCTCTCTTCCCCCCTCGCTCCTCCGTCGATCGCCTCCTCCACTCCCCATTCTTTGCCACGCAATGATGTCATGGCTTTCATTTTCTCCATGGATATTCATTGATTCTCTGTCGTTCTCCCGCTACCGTCTCTTTCACATGCACTCCGTCTATATCGCTCCCGCAGTTTATCTTTTCCTTTTCTTCCCCCCCTCTTTAAAAAAAAAAAAAAAGATATGTATTTTTATATTTATTTTCCGAGCCTCTTTCTCGGTTCCTTTTTTTCCCCCCCTCTCAATGGACCCCAGGGGATTTAGGGCTTCTCAGATTTTGCACACCCACGCCACATGCTTGGCACCTAGATGGGAAAGTTGTCCGACTGGCAAATGCAACCGCAGCTCCTGTTTTAAATGCCATTGATTTAACATCCCCCCCACCCGCCCCCACCCACTCCTGTGATCTGCTTTTATTTTGCTGTGTGTTCAACATCCTTTTTTTTTTTTTCTCACACCGGATTTTTGAGTTCTCATTAATCCCCTGATAATATGGTACCCCCTTGTAGCAGATGCTTGAATTGTGATGATTTTCAGGTGTGTGAGTGTTTGTGGGTGGATCAGATATTTAGTTTGGGGTCTGGAGAATTGGGGTTTTCTTTTTTTCTTTTTATTTTTTTCTTTTTTTTGTGAAACTCCTCATCTCTTCTCTGAGAACTGCATTTCAGCTGAAACAAAGGACGCTGATTGCAGAGCGGCGTAGCCGAATCACATCCATTCATTCTGGTGCTGGTGGGCTGACGGAGGGAAAGAAAATACAACGAAAAAAAAGCCTTTACTTCTCGGTAAACAGGAAATGTTTTTTATTATTCCCAACATATTTTCTTTCTCACAGTTCATTCTGCTGGTTAGAGATGGATTATTTTGCTGCGACCTTTTCGTTTTGACAGTCATGCTGCGTTTCAGGTGGATAGTCTGTCGCCTTGGTCCGCTTCTTTCATGCTCTGGTGCAGCGTGATAGTGGCGAAGGAGTCCTATGAAAGCTCTTCTGCTCGCCTTGAAATAATGATTATAGTGGTGCGGGGCTGAGCCATGAACTGCCATTGTCAACAGACTTGCAATGATAGGGCACGGCACGTATCACTTTCTCTTCCTGTTTCGTCAAATTGTCACCCCTGTTTCTACACAGTGCCCGGCGTCTTTGATGCTGACCATTTCCAACGGATACCGTTGAAGGGTGTGCGTGTTTGTCATGGCGTCGTTTCAGGAGTTGTCTTCAGGTCTGCGGACTGACGTGAGTTCGCTCCACAGAACACTGGTGTATAGTGCTAGCACCGTAGCTACCAGTTAACAAAATTCCTCTATTTAAGGCTTGCTATTCATCGCGGCTCGGCAGTCTTTTTCCTCAGTATTTCGGTTGCGCAAACAAATATGAAGCAAATTGGTCGACTCGTACTGTAATTCCGTTTGCCATTGTGACTTAATTTGCGTTTGACATTGTGTCCGGATGTCTGTGTTTAAATTTCGCTCGTCTTGTGTCGCAGCCGAGGCCGACCCGCACTCGGCTTTGTCTTCCGTAAGCCCCACTGTAAACTGAAGTCTTTCTGTCTCCCAGCCCCCTCGTTCTGGGTGCTTCAATCTCACTCTCGCTCTCTCTTGTCGTCCTCCCTCACTCTCTCTCGCTCTCTCTCTTTCTCACACACAACCGCCACCACATACTACCACAGGCATTATGACCCCCCTCCCTCTTCTTGCTGAGATAGAAAGCCACAGTGTCTACATACCATAGGACACAGGCCGGCTGCCTTGGCAATCCTCTAGGACTGCCACATAGTGGAAAAGACAAGTGCTACAGTTATGAATAGCAGCCATCACCCACCCCTGCCCCTTTTCTCACACACACACACACACACACACACACACACACACACACACACACACACACACACACACACACACACACACACACACACACACACACACACACACACACACACACACACCCAACAATCGCACTTTGCCCACGACCCCTCCTTCATTCCTGTGCCAACCCCATACATTAAAATGCATACTGTTCCAGAATGGACCCTTTGGCTGAAGGGGTACATCCCACTCATCCAGAGGAACTTGGCATAGAACTGGTTACTAAGAGCAAGCCTGCACAGCGAGACTTTGGCCAGCTTCGACGCTAATTAACTGCCCCACACATTTAGAAGATTGGGGGATAAGATCTAGTGCCACCACGTTCCCTTGGGGATTTCCCAGAGATTTGTTTATCATACACATTTTGTACAAAGGGGGTGGTCATTTTGGCAGGCTTTGAACAGGGCAGTTAGTCGGATCAAGATTGTTGATGTAGTAGTACCCCATGTTGAGTACATGGACTGCAAACATTTATGCATGGTATAAGTATGACCTACAGTATATCATTGCCGGGTTATTCTCCTTAAATCAATGGTTTTACAGTATTGCATCCTGGAAGCTGGGGGCATTGTTGGAAAGTAGATGTATGACAGAAACTCTGCCAGCAACTCCTGAATATAAAATATAAAAAATATATTAAACACCTTTAAATTGCTTATAAAAAGGAATAAATAGTCCCGAGAGGAATTGTGACATGTAGGAAGATTAAAGTGTTTTATTGTTATTTTTCCTTTTTTCTTTTCGTTGCTTGCGCCCAGCAAACGGGAAGTGCTGAAAGTGTGAAACAAACAACAGAAACAAAGCATATCGTGAGACCGGGACGTTTACTGGATATTTAACATATCAGAGATGTGTTACCCTCAAACTCCATGACCCCTTTTCTTTTTTCCTTTTCTTTCCGTTTGTCTGCTGTCTCAATGGTCCTTTGCACATCGTCTCTCTCTCTCTCTATCTCTCTCTCTCTCTCTCTCTCTCTCTCAATGGCTTCATCTCTCTCTTCTACGTTGCCTCGACACCTGCATCTTCCCCATCTGTACACGCGCATTCCTAACTTACTCACCTATGCCCCCTCACACCCCGCCCCCCTCCCCACTTTTTCCATCTCTGTGTCATTCTTTATCTTCCTCTCTGTTTCCTCCCTCTTAGGCTTATCTCTACCACTGTCTGCCTCTCCTTCTCAGTAAATGGAAAATAGTGGGAATCTATTGGCGGAGTGTTGGCTATTTCTGGCCACGCTTTAGGATGAGTCATTTTGACATTTGAACAGCTCAAATATTATCACTCCGTCAGTTATGAGAAGCCTGTTTTGCATCACCACATTTTCTCCCATTTCCCTTCGACTGGCTTTATCTTGTGATCTCTGCAATCAATCATCTCCTTTCAATATCCATACATCCTTTCTCTCGGTCTCTTTTTTTTCTTTTCCCCTCCCCTTTCTCTCTTTATCTCCATCTAAACGACAGCCAATCTCTCTGGTTCATTTGTCTGAGTGATATTTGGGAGAGACGTCAGGTTGATAGCTATTGCCACTGACACACCGTGACATTTCAACTGCCACATGTGTCTCATGCTAAAAACCATATGTCGCATTTTAATAAGAAGTCATGCTCGTCCGACAATAATGGGGATGTTGAAACCAAGGCTATCTGCCCAAAGTTGCGGGCTACACCCCCTGAGGGCATCATAACAGCCTGCATTGAAATGAATGAATGGAGGCAACAGCATATTACATTGATGAGACCTACCACAAAAACAGCAGTGGCCCGTCAGCTGTTGCTGAACTTGTAGCACGTACTGGATGGGGTCGATGTCGATGTTAAGAGCGCCACCTGTAGGCTCTCTGGTAACCGGTTCCTTTCTCTAGCAGTGGAGGCCAATGATGACGAGAGGATAGAGTACAATTTTGAAAAGGTGAAAACAAACTAATCAAGGTGGAAAGGCACACATGCATATGCTGTATGCATACATACATACATAAGCATGCCATCTCCCACATACTCACACACACCAGAATGAGATGAAATGAAAATAAGAGACGAAGAAAGGACATAAGAAGTTTGCATCTGTCTCTATGTTTCCATTATACACTCACACATCCTATTAGCTTCAAGTCCTAGCTAGTCTGCTTTATAGGATTTTTTTTTCGCAGCTTTGTCAACCATGTCGATTCTCCTGTAGCATGTCTGATGGGAACCAAAGACAGTCCTTTGTTTGTAGGCTGCATGATGAATTATAGATACAGGAAGCTGCTTCAAGATGTCAATTTTTTAGGCTTGGCAGAACACACACAGACTTGAGAATACTTCATGTAGATATGTGCACACACTCAATATGGAGAGATGTGTGTAGCACGCACACACACACACAGACATTGTGTGTAGTGATATTGCTAAATCCCAACAAATGTGCGTGCATCGATAATGCATGCACAAAAGGAGCTGTATGCAAAGATGCATGGCCGTTTCTAGCTTTTTGGGGGCCCTATGCAAAACTTTGTATGGGGGCCCCTATTTTGTGAAACTATGGTGCGGGGATTCCAAATCCTGGCTTGGGAGCATGCATTTAACATTAACGTCATTCATCTGGTGCACTTTAAGAGGAAAAGAGGCTAGAGGTGGAGGGGTTGGAGTTGTTTTTGTTGTATTTGTTGGTGCCACATACAAGTGAACATCAGAAAGCTTGGACCCTAAGGAATCATTTGAGATGCAGCTTGACACTATGTTAATCTTTTCTATCAATTATAAGTATAATAAACATTGAATTTGTAATTGCGTCTGATAAAACGATTAATATTTTGAGTGTAAAGGGGCTTTGAACGTTATACTCATGCCTAATGATGGCCATTCTCATGCTCAGTTGTGTGTGATTAGTTGCTGCACCAACTTGTGGGTTTATACCATTAATTACACATCTTTGGTACACTTTCTAGCCATTTTTGACCACTCGAAAATGGGCCGGGGAAAACGGTCATAAATCCCCCCCAAAAGACCACCTGAAGAGCTCATGACCTTGAAAAACACTTTAGAAAAGCTAATGCTGTGATGCAGTATCAATAACTTTTGAAAATTGGAGATTTTAACGATTGGACGACTGACATGACATTTTCGGAAGATGTTTCAGGAAAAACCCACTTATCTTCAAAGTACATGGACATCCCGTACAGATTATGAATGGTCTAGGTGTCTAGATTCTGGTTCTAGAGTTTCACAAGGCTGTGCTTATCCCAGAGGTCACAATAGGCAATTTTATTCAGTAAGGTCAAGTTTTATTACATTTAAATGTTTACTATGAGGCCACGTGTCATCACACATGAATGCAATTGAGCTCTTTGGATGCATAAGAGTCTCAGCTTTCAGCCACACCTAATCTGTACAATTCCATGACTCTTTAAGTACCACAGTGTGCAGAAATAGGGAAAGGGATAAAAAAAAAAACCCAAGATATTTTCATTGCATGCAGAAAACACTCGGTTTAAGAACCCTGAAGCCAACATACCATAGGTAGCTGATATATGTCAGGCATGGCCGTAAAGGTGAGACGCTTCCGGTTCTAATGAGCCCAATCTCATTCAGATATCTTGATATCAGAGGTCAAGAGAACCGTTTGAAAATAGTCATGCCCATTTGTTTTTGTCAAAAAACTTAGCTGAAGCTTAAAAACTGAGCGTGCGTAAACTCATCAAACACGGACTGCGCCGTTGGAGAGAAAAACAAAAAAGGCTAAAATGGCAGCTTGGGGGCACCCTGGTGGCTTCGGGGCCCTATGCAACCACATAGTCAGCATATAGCTAGAAACGGCCCTGCATATACGCTCTGCACTCTTTAAAACTTCCCCATTGTAAACTCTGTGGACCACACCAATTAAAGTAGTAAGCAATCCTGGAAACCTACTCTGGCTTTGACATAAGCCCCTTTCACGCATGGAATCCATCTGCTGGATAAAGAATATCCGGCAAAGGCAGTGGATAGTCAGCCGACATTGCCTCCTTTACGGAAAAGTTCCGTATGGCGTTGGTTCCTACATAGTTGCCTGTTACGGAAACAGTACATATTGGGTGGGTTTAGTACTTTATGTCCAGTGTAGATGCAATCCTTTGGACAATCTGTCGGCAACAGACGTACAATCTGAATTATATCTCTTCCCGTATTTCTGCCCCTCACTCGGTTCACTCCACTGACGGAGCCGGGACAGAGCCCCCGTCTCCGTACGCAATAACCCTAACCCAATGTTATTAAATCAGTGCCATCATTTTTAACTTGTTCTGCACTCTCTGCCTCTGAGAAGGAACATTCTCCACCTGTTCTACTTCTCCCTGTCTGCTTGTTCCCTCTGGCTCCGCACTCCGGTGCAGCCGGCGGGCAAGCAAAGAGCTTGTTATGACTAGAGGTACACACACTTAGTGTACAAAATTCTTCCATTAACACCTTCCTTTGGCCACTTAGCTCTATCTGAATAATTATAGTCTTGTGAAGTGAAAGTGGGCACGTCACATTTAAAAAGATTTGATTCCAAGTGATTTTTTTTTTTTTGTTGTTCACATTTTCCTTAAAAAAACCTAAAACAGATCTGTTTCACATATTACCGAAAAAGGTGGCCAGTGGGAGTCGTGGACCATGAACCTATGGTGATGATTTGATGACTCCTCATTCCCCACAGCAAAACAACAACATTGTATGAATTCTTCAGTCGAACAAGTGTTCCCCTTCTTCACAAGTTGAGTAATGGTAAATGTTGCTTATTGTGTCAGCAGTGATATTCTAAGGCCATTTGCTCACTATGATCCGCTGCTGCAGTGCGACTCTGTTCTAAATGATATAGGGAGGAGAGTGGGGAGAATGGAGGAGTAAGCACTTTCCTTATCATCTCCTTGTCAGATCCTCACAACCAGAGCCCTCCATTACACAGCTAATAATAGAAGTTGGCTTTATCCGTCCTGGGATCACAGAGAGCAAGACTTACACCGATCAGCCACAACATTAAAACCACCACTAATACAGTGTAGCTCCCCCTTGTGCCGCCAAAACAGCTGTGACCCGTGGACATGTTAGCAGCCGATCCTTTAAGTCCTGATAGTTGCCAGGTGGGGCCCCCATGGATCGTGCTTGTTTAGGGGTCCGCAACCGTAAATATCAAAAGAGCCATTTTTGGGCAAAAAAAAAGAAAAATTGTCTGGAGCCACAAAACAGCCTGTAGCCCTATAATGAAGGTAACACAGCCTATTAAGTCTAAATTAGCCTATCAACATTACTCTAAATGAGCATTCATTAATGGTTTTTGCAGTCAAGTGCGAATGAGAGGCAGAACACTGAAGAGAGGTCTCAGGTGATTTGGCTGGAACCTCCCGCTGGCGGAAGCAGTGGCTTAGGTTTTGTTTGAACATTGGGGGGACACATTAAGCGGTGGGTCCGGGCGTCCTCCCTCATAAAATATTGAACGTAAAACACTTCATTACCTGCATTCTGTTGAATTTTGATAGGCCAATTTGTGCCTTTGCTACATCAATTAATGTTGCAAATGTCTTTATTTATGTTCTTAAAATTCGTAAAAGTACATTTGCTCTGCTTTCCGCAGCAGTTTTGAAATCGCTCTATTTCTATCATCCCCAGTCATATACTTTTCAGCAAATGCAGTGTGTATGTTCTGGAAATGTCTTTCAATATTACCTTTTTTGTTCTCGCCTCAGATCAACATAGCGGTTAGCCAGTGGCGTTGGCGGTGAAAGCAAACAAATCGGTCCAAGCACTTTTAAATTCTTTACTTTCCTCCGAGACTTTTTCATTTTGGGGATTTGGAATGGATAGCTGCTGAATTGCTGGCGAAAAAGTTCAAAATATGAGGAGAGTGTGTTCCTGGAGAGCACGTGCTGCTGCAATCCAGTATCCACTCCCAGCTGTCTGCTCTCCCATTGGCTGGAATGTCTGCATGTGCGCGAGTAAGGGGCTGAATACTTGATTTTGATTGGTTGCTCGACACGTGAGGACCCCACCTCGTCGCGTTCCTGTGGCGTGCTTACGAAGCAGCTGCGTTCCATCCAAGCTGGAACTCGGAAAACTTAAACCTACTCATGCACATTTTAGTTGACTGAAATGTTAAAACATTTTTGTTATACGGTGTCTAGGCTGCACATTTTTACAATTAAAGAATGTAGGAATCACTTTCAAATTTCCGTTATTCAGTTGCATATAACTTTTGGTCAAAGACACAGGAGCCCCCGGAGAGGGGCTAAAGAGCCGCATGCGGCTCGGGAGCCGCTGGTTGCCGACCCCTAGGCTTGTTGTTCCAGCACATCCGACGGATGTTCAATTGGTTTGGACCCTAACCCTGGCTGTCCACATGATGTAGAAGAACAAGTGATTCATCAGACCAGGTCACCCTCTTCCATTGCTCCATTGTCCAGTTCTGACACTCACGTGCCCATTGAAGGCGCTTTGGGCGGTGGACAGGGGTCAGCATGGGCACTCTGACCGGTCTGCGGCTACGAAGCCCCATACGCAGCAAGCTGTGATGAACTGTGTGTTCTGACACCTTTTTATCACAGCAGCATTAACTTTTTCAACAATTTGTGCTACAGCAGCTCTTCTGTGGGATCGGACCAGATGGTCTAGACTCTGCTCCCCACGTGCATCAATGAGCCCATGGTTACCCACGACCCTGTTGCCGGTTCACCGGTTGTTCCTTCTTGGACCACTTTTGGTAGGTACTAACCAATGCACACCGGGAACACCCCCCAAGACCTCTCGTTTTGGAGATGCTCTGACCCAGTCGTCTTGCCATCACAATGTGGTCCTTGTCAAAGTGGCTGAGATCCTTACGCTTGACCATTTTTCCTGCTTCCAACACATCAACTTCAAGAGCTGACTGTTCACTTGCTGTGTGTGTGTGTGTGTGTGTGTGTGTGTGTGTGTGTGTGTGTGTGTGTGTGTGTGTGTGTGTGTGTGTGTGTGTGTGTGTGTGTGTGTGTGTGTGTGTGTGTGTGTGTCTGACTCCATGTGCAAAGTTGTTAATAAGTGGCGACTTTCTCTCTCCCCCAGTATATCTCGTCTAATTAAATCAGATTGGCAGAGCTGGAGATTTGTAAAGAAAGCACAGCTATTCCAGATTGGAGTGGCGAGCTTTATTGCTTCAGAAGCTGCCTCCGATCAAACCCACGCCGAATCCCCCTGCAGCGTGGGCCAGCTTTGATAGCCAGGTAGAGCAGGTAGCGGGAGATAAGCCTGGTGGTGAATGCAATATTTGTTTGGCCAAAACAAAACCCACGCGATGAAAGATGTGTTGCCGATTGAGCAGGAAAAGGCTTGTTGTTTGGTGGAAGCACTTCCTGTTCATTTCAGATCAGAGATCTTGAAAAACAAACGGATCCGTTGTTGTTCTCAGAGTTTCAGGGTTTACAAAGGGTTTATGGGCCATAAACTTTCTGCTCCTTTTGAAGCAAAGTTTTTTATTTTTATTTTTATTTTATTTTTTTTAATGCTTTTGGTCCAATCGATAATTGTGATTGATTGAATTTTAATGTTCAAAATAGATTACAATTGGTCCCCCAAATGTATCAGAATAACTCATACATAAAGTTACACATCGGAGGAGCCTTATTCAAAAGGTAAATATGATGCAATGACATTTCCTTGGATTGGACTTTTATAACCAACATGAACCTCTTTGTGGTTTCAGCAGAAACTTTGAGACTGTGTGTGTGTGTGTGTGTGTGTGTGTGTGTGTGTGTGTGTGTGTGTGTGTGTGTGTGTGTGTGTGTGTGTGTGTGTGTGTGTGTGTGTGTGTGTGTGTGTGTGTGTGTGTGTGTGTGTGTGGATCTACACTCTCAGAACAGATCTACACTGTCAGAACAGATCTACACAGTCTCCGAGAGAAGACTCAGATGAGAAGGCTCTGTACATGCACACACAGACACCCACGTACACACCCCCACAATCACTCTCTCTTTTTATTTTATCAAATGTACACACACACACACACACACATTCAAGCACATGCACACATCGAAAGTATCAGTGTAACCCTCTCTTGAACACATAGACACCCATACAGTTAATCAGAAGTTCCTCTTTTTCCCGCGCGTACACACACACACACACACACACACACACACACACGCACATGTGCACACACACTGCATTTCACTGTCTCACATAGACACACACAGCAACACACAAAACTGATATTGCAAATCTTTGTTTATATTCCCTTTGCTGTGTCAGGGTATGGCAGTTGACATGGCTCCCTTTGAATACACACTGTGTGTGTGTGTGTGTGTGTGTGTGTGTGTGCGTGTGTGCGTGTGTGCGTGTGTGCGTGTGTGCGTGCGTGCGTGCGTGCGTGCGTGCGTGCGTGCGTGCGTGCGTGCGTGCGTGCGTGCGTGCGTGTGCGTGCGCGCGCACCGGATCTGTGTCCTCTCATGTCTAGATGAGTACAGTAGGTGTGACTCGGCATGAATGTGTGTAGGTCTGAGATAGTGTGCATTTCAGAAAGTTTCTCAGCCATAAATAATGAAGAGATCCAAGGCCCAAAGTTGAAACAGTGAAACCGCCGGTCGGCCCTTTGATGGTCTGGCCTTTTTTTAACATTGAATTACCAATAAGGTAGGTCGGAGTCCTGGGGAGCACAACACAACCAGCCCCAGCCTCAAACACACACACACACACACACACACACACACACACACACACACACACACACACACACACACACACACACACACACACACGCGCACACACACAGGTGTACATCCTTACACACATATACATCATACTTCATTTCTTAAGCATCCACACCTACAGTACACACACTTGGACTCTGCAAACATTTATCAGAATGAGGTGAATAACCAAAATAAAATGGTATTTCAAATAAGGTCTTTTGAATGAGGGTCATTCATCAGTCTAAATATTCAAAGGAAGTTAAGTAGTTTTGGAAGCAGCGGAAGTGACGTGTACATTCTCTGCTTCTGCTGAACGTCAACAATAACTGTTTTTTCACCCATCCAAGAATTGCATTTTTATTTTCGATCTTTAAATTTGGGCGAGCAGTCATTTCATTTTTATTTGTACCTTTATTTCCATTTCCGCTGCAAATGGTGTAAAATTGGAACAGAATTCCTCGCGTACCACTCTGCATTCACCCGATTCCAGCACTTGGGATTTATTTAAATTTTTTTTCTGTTCTCAAAAATAAAATCAAGCATAAAAGATGATTTCCCAACCATTCACAGGAATATGAAAGCATAGCTCAAACACCTCACCATTGAAAACTTCTAGCATTTCTTTCTAGAGTGAGGAACATTCCGACGTCGCCTACTCTCTGTGGGAGATTACTTTGAAGGTGACGGTTCATAATAAAAGTCTTTGTGAACTTTTTTTTTTTTTTTTAAATGAAGACAAAACTTTTGACTTTTTTTTTCCCCCCTCAGTCCTCATGTGCACTTAATATCCTTGCCCGATCAAAATATTTTTCACACTTTTGAGACTTTTTGGAAGAAAAAGAACCCATCATTTTATATCAATGTGTGAAAATTGCTGCTGTGAGTTTTTCTCCGCTACTGGCCGACTGACATCCTCCACGACATCCCCCCCAACAACGTTCTTAACCTGCCTTTTTTTGGTCTCCACTTAGACAATCCTGCCCCTCTTTAAAGGCGGTCGGAAGCTGGGGCACCCAACAGAATCCCACGCAGGTAGGCGCAGAGCGTGCAGACCCGACATCACCTCGGATCAGATTTGACCCCGGCGCTGCTACTGCTTGTTAACTCACTTGCACTTTCGCCACTGCGCCAAGTCCTTGGGCGAGCAAGGGGGGAATACTCAAGTCGGGTTGCGTGATGGGCGACACAGCTTTCCGGTCCGGTTACCTGTCCGCCGCCCAGATGCTGAGGTGGCAATGGCCTTTCTGTTCTCCTTTCAAGCCGTGGCAGTTTGGCCGTTCAGCCAGCGGAAACCTGCCAACCTCATCAAGGCGCCCTGCCTTGCCCTTTTCAATAATTCATCCTCAAATTTGCAGTGGGGAATTTAGGTTTTGTCTAACCTCTGGCGGGACGGCGGAATGTTCTTTTAATTGGGGTGACAGGCGGTCGGTACCCGTTGGTAAATGTCATTAGAGAAGCTGCCAAATATCATGTGGTATTGGGAGGCGAGTCAGGCTGCTAGATTGGAAGTGGCAGTGTAAACTGTGGCTGACCTAATCCTGACTACCATTATAAATGCAACACTGGTGTACACTTTATACACATGAAGCATCCAGCCGAGCCCGGCCGTACGGAGAAGCCTGCGGATATGCATGCTGCTGGCCGTTTTTAACCACCCGGTTCCATAGTCTTACTCTGTTGCGTTTCTTCATTCACGTGCAGTGAAGTCCACCAAACTATGCACAAATTCTAATGAACCGAGACATTTAGAGCTGCCGAACTGCCCGCCACATTCCTGGCTCGAATAAATGCACAATATAATAGCCAATGTTATTCTCTTGGAGCTAATTAGAGGTTACATGCACGCACGCACGCACGCACGCACGCACGCACACACGCACACATACACATACACACACACACACACACAAAATACACACACTACCTAATGCCATAGAGAGGTGTAATTACAAAGTCTAATTCCTGTATCATTATTTATGAAGTAGTGATGGTGTCACACTGACCTTCTTTTAATGGTGTGTTATCACGCACACACGCAGACGCACACACACACACACACACACACACAGACACACACATACACACACCAATCCTTATGCACATAAACCCATCTTTGTAATTCCCTGCAGTGATTTCAATCTCCTAATGTGGGCAGATTTTAAAATGCAACTTTAAAATCCTTCCAAGTTGCTCCCAGTTGTGACGTGGTGTCTGCTCAAGAGCTGGACAGTTGCATTCATTACAATTTCAATATGTGCTGCTAAATTCCAAGAAATGTGAAACAATGGCATCGATCACAACGTCATTCTTTTCAGTGGTAGTATTGTGTATTTGATATGTAATGTGGCAAATTGGATAATAAGACTTATGCCAGTGCTGACTAAAGCTTGAATCCAGGAATTTGGCATGTAATAAGTAGTTTATATTTTAAACATACTGAATATCTTTACTGAATATATAATTTGGTATGATATATTATATTCATTGCGCTCTTAGATTTAGAGTAGTCTACCCACCAACGGTAGTCTGGAGCAATCAAACAGAATTTTTTTTTTTCCTGGCAACTTGTTGAATTGACAACCTGTTGAAGAATAAAAATACTGGTGTTTATTAGCAAGTCTGCTATTATATTTGTGTGCTGCACATTCTTTATCACATGTGTAGTGAGAATCTTGGCCATTGACGGAAGCGTCCACTTCCAGTGACAGAGGAATCTTTAAACAATGTGAGTGCTATATTCTTTGCTTCTCACGTGTCTTCTATGGATGCAGGATGTTAAATCACTGCTACTACTATTACATAGTAATTTATTTTTTAATAGAACGCAGGGATCTGCTTTACTGGAACTCGGTTTTGAACCTTGGTTTTGTAATTGAATTTCATTGGAGGGAATAAATCAAAAGCAAAATTCAATTAAATGATGCAATAATACAAAAACTAATTGGCAAATACATGGAAAAAATACCGTCGCTTAGTATTCTGCAATCGGCCGAGTGCTTCTTGAAATAGCCTCAGCAAATGATTTAAATTTCATTGCGTCAATATTCATTAAACAGTAACTTTATTCAAAAGATACGGCTATTCACGGTATTTTCCAACGGGCTCACGTTGGACAACAAGATATTACTTTTATCCTCTTCTCCCACACATGAGGCCGTGACGAGCTCTCTGTCTGGGCTCCATCTCGTCGCGCTCCGAGCAGAGGGAACAATGGCGGCGATGACAGCTTGTCAGATAGGCCAGAGCATGGTGCTGATGGTGGGTGGAGAGACATAACCTCCATTGTTCTCTGTCTAGTGCGAGTGTCAGAACTCACTTGTTTATGTAGGCGGGCACAGCCATCATGCCTCTAAGTCCCCCACCCCCATTATCATGTACAAGCAAATACACAAGTGTTCTGAAAACACACACACACACACACACACACACACACACACACACACACACACACACACACACATCATAATCATAAATGCACACTCCCTCTCAAATTTACACATTTTTACTTGCTTGTACAAAGGCAGAGGCAGACACACACATATACACACATGGACACGCACACACACTGGATATTGGTGTTTAGGCTGATCATTTTCACTTAGCTTTTTTTCTTTCCTATTATTTGTCCAAATATAAATTTGTTTTATAGCAAGTATCCACCATTCAGATCAACGGTTCCAAACTGTAAAATGAGCATTTAGAAGTAACTCTATTTGTACAAGATCCATCAAACTATCCATCAATCAATGGATCGTCCCCTAAAATGTAAAGAACTTTCTTTCAGTGTTTATTCGATTTTAACATCTCTTGTCATATACGTTCCCATTGCAAATATTGATCCAAATTGTGTCCAAATGTTGATTTCTTTCAAAAATAACATCTCAATCATAAATTCCTGTTCCATATTCCGTGTATGTTTCTAATGTGCCACTACTGGACGAAGGAATTATATTAAAGGGCCCTCTCTCACTCACACTTTTACACACAAACACAGTCATTCGTCTGTGATTTGCAAAAACAAACCCCAAAAGGCTCGCACCAGGATATATTCATGTAACTGCATGTAAAGAACTGTCACCGCAACAGCTGCAGACACGTGTGTGTGTGTGTGTGTGTGTGTGTGTGTGTGTGTGTGTGTGTGTGTGTGTGTGTGTGTGTGTGTGTGTGTGTGTGTGTGTGTGTGTGTGTGTGTGTGTGTGTGTGTGTGTGTGTGTGTGCGCGCCGAGGCGCGAGGCAGGCAGTATAAATCTCCGGGCTGGAAATCATACCTGTAGAGTTGGATAACAATGGACAAAGAACTGTCTGTCTGTCTGTCTCCTTTGTGCAATTATTATTATTATTTTAGTCCTGAACTTGATTTGGTGGAATGTTTTCTTTTCAGCTTGTTTTTTTCTTTGTTTCTTTCCATTGATACTCTGTGTGTTTTCCTAGTTTGGCAGATACTAGGTAACCCAGAGTACAACGGCAAACACAGCCTTATATTCTTTTGTGTTAAAACAAGAGGAATAGTTGCTGAGATTGAGCAGTGATTAAGCAAATTCAAAACAAACAGCGGATGCAGCGTTCAGACGGTTGATGATGGGTGGGCAGGTTTGTAATAATTTTGCCAGAGAAACAATCTGATGCGCCAGTGGTTTGGAGTGAGTATTGCCAGAGCCTGTACTGTGGATATTCCGGTGATTTTACGCTTTCATTACAGACCCGCTGGAATATTTAGCTGTAATGCAGTTCATATGTAGCCGAATAGGATTTGGATATGTTTTGGCGTCTTATTTAAATAAGCTGTCATCTTGTTGTGAGCTTCACCCAGTCGCTCTTTTGTGGGGGCTACTTTCTCCTGACAGCTTTCATAAAGCATTTTATAATTATGTCCATTAAGCACAATTTTCCTTTCTGCCGAAGCCCTGTAGGAATTTCAGTCTCGTTGACACCACACTTTTGTTTGGGGTTGATAAACCTGTATATGTGTGGGTGTGGGTGTGTGTGTGGGTGTGTGTGTGGGTGTCAGCATCATTGCGACTGCCACAGCAGCGATAGCGGGGAGTTGGGTTGACGGTGGCTTCTCCACAGCGTCGCCCAGAGACCTGGGGAGCCCGGATAAGACGCCCGGCTCTGAAGGGACACGTTGCCGTGGAAGGCAGAACGGAGGGAGGGGGGCTGAGGAGGAACGAAGTGGGGAAGAAGAAAAGCGGAGGAGAAGTAGAAGAAGACGCAAGGACGCTTGAAAAAAACATCTTTTGCCTTTTGGCAATTACTCTCGCTGAGGCGGTTTTTCTCTTCCTGCCGTTACGTCAGAACCCCACAATCCTTTTAGTCACAGCAGGAATGGGAAAAGCCCTCAAAGGGAGACAATAATATGTATACACACACACACACACACACACACACACACACACACACACACACACACACACACACACACACAAGTTAATGTTTCATCCTCACCATTCATGCTTTGAAAGTTTGGTTAATGTTGGCTCTAGGCGTAGGCACTACTCACCAGCAGCTCTGGTCCTTATTTGATTGTTACACTCAGGAAAACTGGACTATCCCAAAAACGGTCAGTGGAGAATGGATACAGAATTAATCGGAGGTGTTGCTTTAACTCCATGCAACACACGATGCATGCGTCGACACAAATATTACCCTGATCCTTCAACTTAAGAATTGCACCCAGCCACATACAGTAGGTGAAGGGGTGAATTTAAACTGGGGAAAAAAGCTTTTTGAGTGAAGCGCTTAAAGCCCATATAAAGCAAAAACAAATGTGTTCTGTCCCTGTGAGTTTGGTGTAACAAACTCACAGAAAAATGTGTAATTCACCACCCAGCTAAATTTTATATATATATATATATATATATATATATATATATATATATATATATATATATATATATATATATATAAAATTAGGTTTCAAAACCGTAGAAATAAAATAAAAAAATAAAGTTACCTCTGTTCTTCTGTCTTATCCCAGACTCCAGGCTGTTAGCTTAGCTCAATTCACCACTGATGCTCAGCTTACGACCTGGTGTTTATATAGTGTTGGGGACAGGGCCATGCAATGCATGAGCTGGTATACGTCATCAGGTCACCATTTAGCCGCGCCCCAAAAATTCGGACCACAAACAAACAAATGAAATTTCGGTCAAACAAATCACCGAATTCAGGGACTTTAAATCCACTGAAATCACTCATTCCTGTGGCCGGGTACAGGAGCTTGATGTGAAATATTAGAAAACCTTTCACAGACCTTTCCAAACTTTGTAAGATGACTAGCCTTCGCCAGTTGAAGGCCTGTCTGACCTGAGATTTTGAAAAGCGTGGATCAAAAAAACAACTCTGGTGTTTCGTGTGGGTTGGCGGCGGCTTCGCATCTAGTGTCTCAGGGACTGTGACAAAATGCATGGAGTGTTGTGAGAAAACAGGATGGGGTGTGTGTGTTTAAAGAAGAAGAAGAATCTTTATTCGTCACATAACACACCGCACTAAAACACATGCATGTATATACACACACACATTTCACTGGTGGCCAGTGAAATGTGGCCTCTGCATTTCTCCCATCCTGGCTTGTCCCTCCTCCGGGGGGGCAGCCAGGAGCAGTGGGCAGCATTCGTCGACGCGCCCGGGGACCTGGTACAAGGTGTCCATCGCTGGCCGGACGATGGTGATGTCTGCATGTTTTTGGTGGGAATCCTTACTGACGTGAGGTGGAGGAAACCCCATGTGAGCACGGGGAGAACATGCAAACTCCACACAGAAAGGCTCCTATTTGGGAGATAACCTGCCGGAGCAAGGTGCCAACAGCGCCTCAGATAGGAATTGAGCCCAGGACCTTCTTGCTGTAAGGCAGCAGTGCAATGCACTGTGCCGCCGTCCCGCGGTGTGTGCGTGCATGCGTGTATTTTGTGTGTGTGTGTGTGTGTGTGTGTGTGTGTGTGTGTGTGTGTGTGTGTGTGTGTGTGTGTGTGTGTGTGTGTGTGTGTGTGTGTGTGTGTGTGTGTGTGTGTGTGTGTGTGTGTGTGTGTGTGTGTGTGTGTGTGGTGCCATTGATCACCATACTGGGATGATTTACGTCTGTGGTGCTGCTCTGCATGGGCAAGATTTTATTTCGGGTATACACCCCTTATCTGCCTTTTTTTATTTTTATTTTTTTAACCCAAATTTGCGAGATGTAACGGGATGTCTGCCCTTGAAGTGAACTGGTCTGAATGCCCTCATGACATAAAATACGCCCAATCACTGGAATGGACTCCAATTAATTGTAAGTTAATATAAAAGGAAGTCAAATGGAGCCACTCCTGGAGCTTTCTCCAATTTGCGGCTCAATGAGTCTTCCACCTGGAATAAACTGTCGGCTAATGAGGGCTGATTTTTATTTTTTTTGCTTGCGCCTGAACTTCACGGCGCGGGGCGAACTCATTAAATTACAGCTCAGTGTTCTCACCACGAGCAGGGTCCCGCTCTGGTTATGATCCTGGTCTGTCTGTATGGCATACATCTATTATTCATTATTACAATAAAACGTTGAGCGGCGTTCAGCCGTTACAGTGGAAAAGAGCGAGAAGAGAGGGGTCTAGTCTAGCATTTAAACTGATAATAACACAGCCTCGGCTTGAATCTCTGAAGGTGGATCAAAGTCAGAGAAACTGTAGAATCTTTTAATATGAAGAGATAAATGGATAAACGGATAAATGGTCTACATGATCAAAATATGTGATGGGGAAACCAGCGAGAACGCATCTAACTGTTCATTTAGCAGAGTAGATTTGTTGTCGTCCACCTATGAGGCTCCTCAGGCCAACGCTCATGCCCTGTTGGCTGTGAGGGCGTCCATGTCTACCTGGTCCAGTTGACCTCTATAGGCTTTGCCTCTGTCAGATTTGTTGATTTGTTGACTTGCTGAGCTACGGAACAAAAATATCGTATGTGATGTGTGCTTTGTGTGAGCGACCTGGCTGCAAAATTTTTCCCCTTTAACTACAACCCCCTTTCCCTCTATACCACAGCTGTGCATCTGAGACATGTTTGGAAAAGCAACTCGTGTTCCACAATCTTGACCTTTGTCCTCCCCCCATTCTTTCGTTGTACAAATGAAGACGCACATTTCTGCAGAAATTCGATTTTTTTTATTTTTACTTTTTATTCTTCCTCCCTCCCCACTGAGGTTTTCCCTGATGTATGACGGCTGCTATGATGTCGATGCCTCCACCGCGATTCTTGGTGTGTGGTGGTTGTTCACATTGTTCTTTACAGGTCGTATGATGGAGCCTGTGTGATTGCAGCTCGTCCTTCACCCTCTATAGGGGTGGGTTAACCCGTAAGTCAGCTCAGTATGCGTAGATGAAGCCCTCACTTCCGTCTGACGGTGGGGGAAATTATTATTTTTTTTCTGCCTTCCAGTGTTCCAATTTCAAAGCAAAAGCTGAAACGCTCAGGTCCTCAAGCCGCAACACTGTGCATGCTGGGATGGATGCCACAACATAGGTACCAACGACGGATGTTTGTGAGCAGCCTATCTAAAAAGCACCAGGTTGCCTCTCACGTTGGGTGTCAAGCCATCTCACCTGCACACAGGGCTATTTTCAGCTTCAGCACTTCATCATCCCAAAACCCCAAAAAGGTTTTTTTGGGCAGTCGCATAGCCTAGGTTGAGATAATCATTCCCTCTTTTCATCGTCGGAAATCAAGTGTCGAGACGCGTGGTGTCTCGGAGCCGCCTTGCGCGCGGGACCACGTTGGAAACGTGACAATGCAAGCGAGGGTTTCAGAGGTCAGGTGTGTGTTTGGGCACAGAAGGCAAAGTGACAGCAGATTTTATATTTTTTGCCACGGGAGAGGGCCGCACCGGAGTAAAAAAAAAAAAAAAAAAAGGCTCTCCAACTTCTATCGTTTTAAATTGAGTTTCATGCGAATAAGCCGCTTGGAGATTCACGCTCCCCATCAAACTGCTTTTCCAAACAGAGAGTGGGAGAAATGACGCGACCTGCAAGCCAGCTTAGATCTCGGCTGGGTTCAAAATTGTTAACAGCATATAATGGCTTAATATGTCATCGGATATTTAAAGTGACAGACATTATGTTGGATGTTCCAAACTTCAATGAGAAATATCCTCTGTAACTCCAGGGCACGTTATCCTAAACACACATCTAAGAATCGAACAAAAAACGATGTGCCCCACAGCGGCTCAGATGTCCCGCCATGCAAAGCTGTGCGAGTCTGATGAATTCGAATTGAATCATTTATGCTTTTTAACCACAGTAGGACAAGAAGAAGAAGCGTTTGAACTCGGGTGTCTGATGAGAGTTTGAAGGCCCGCTGATCGCTCAGGCGGCAGAATAGGATTGTGAAGAATTGTGGACTTATTGAAATCTCTTTTGTGGTGTTTACAGGTGGAGCTTAGTAGCAAACACTCTCACAATTGAAAGACCATTTAAAGGTTAAATAAATTAAATGAAATTAAATAATAAGAAAATAATAATAATAATTTTTTTTTTATGTTAGGGTCGTTCATTAGATTGCAGTAGGAGTTGTGATTTTGGGATGGTTGGGAACGTCCCCCTCCCCCCAACAAGGGATCTCAAACCGCAGGTAGCTTCTCTAATTAGAACACCTTTTCTTAAAAGTTGCAAAACAAATCTATAAGCTAGGGTCAGAAAAAGAGTGAGAGAGCTCCTCGGGGCAGGATGAAAAGATCCAGTTCTGGATTTACGTGACGGTAGTTAAACTAATTAGTCCACATAAATCTGAAGGTTAATAAAACATGTCCGTAGACGCCTGGTTTCCCCTTGGTCGTAAAAAGAAATGTTAATATTACTAGGTGAAGGGAAAGGCTGCACAACAGTGCCACACAACATATCCACATACATTTAAGAAAAGAGATCAAAACCTTTCCTCATTGTCGAGGCTTTCTTTCACTCACTTTGAACGTTTGGGAACGTTGACACAGCTACCTGCCTCTTAGGCTTCTAAAAAACGAATAAACATTCTCTTTTCTCGCGAGGTTACTGAAACTGTCCATGGTCTGAATGTAAATGAGGGGCCACTTCACCGAAGTAAGCACAGTTTTTCATGTCCAACGCCGCTAGAGTTGCTAGTATTTGTCAAACGAAACATGTTGGGTTCAGGGGTTGATTATAGATGAATTAGCCTCTGGGAGGTTTCCCTGGCTCGAAGGACGGGTTCTGTAAAAAAAGTAATATCGTGATTACTCGGAACGCCACGCTGTGCTCCCCCCTACCCCCACTTTCTGCGTCAGACTAATTAGCCAGAGGGAAGTCTGCTTTTCCTGTCATGGGTGGTAGACCGACTTCAAGTATGTTCATTAAAACTGGGGCCAACCTGGGCCAGTGTGTGTGTGTGTGTGTGTGTGTGTGTGTGTGTGTGTGTGTGTGTGTGTGTGTGTGTGTGTGTGTGTGTGTGTGTGTGTGTGTGTGTGTGTGTGTGTGTGTGTGTGTGTGTGTGTGTGTGTGTGTGTGTGTGTTGTCTCCCTTTGAGGGCTTCTCCCATTCCAGGAGCATGGGAGATGCTCAGGACGTCTCAATAGTAAATTTGACCCCGGCGAATCGATCTCCTCCCCCAAACCACAGTCCACCTTGTCCCGCCCGCTTACCTCGGAAACCGCCGTCTTTGCCCGCCTCCTCGGACGGTGAAACGAAGAGCGGTAATTTCCCTCTGTATGTTAATGAGGCGCTAATCTGTTCCAGAGCGAGCGCCCTAATGAGGGCGATGCTCCCTGCGCTCAGCCAGCGAGCTCACGTTAAGCAACCATTATGGAAATGGCTCGGCAGCGTTCATTGTCCGGGGACCGGGGCTGAAATCCACGCCTTAACCCCCCCCTTAACAAGCCTGGGTGATCCTCGGAGGGTGCAGGCTGCTGATAAACAAACATGGTAATGACAAGCACGGGGAGAGACTTTGCATGGTTTTCGAGGGCCTGCTTGTTTTCATACTCGAAAATGTTGGTCGGGCTAAATAGGCCACGCAGGACAGATTGTTGGAGGTACGGAGTGAAACGCGTGCCAAGCCTCAACGGCCCACATCCACATCCCCCCCCCCCCCCCACCCCCCCCAAAATCCATCCACCCGCCCACCCAGCATCACCCCCCCCGAATTCTCTCAGATGTGCGCCCAAGTCAGCTGCTTTGTTATTAATTACCATTGTGGTGGTGTTATTTGTTTCTTAGGTGCTGCTCCACATTTTCCCCATAGTGTCCTGTGTGTTGAAATGTGCAATTTGGTGGAGTGGGGGGAACAAAAAAAAACCCCAAAAAAACATTTTAACTGGGATTAATTATATTATTTTCCGCGAAACGAACGCGTTCCATTGAACCTGTCATTTCTCCCACTGCATCACGCCCGCTGATGACGATAGTGCTTATGTATTTAGAGGAACACCCTAACCAGATTAAAACTGGGAACAGATGCTGCTCGAAGCTGTACACGTTTCAAAGACCGGTATCAAAGGATATTATTGCTTTATTCATTTTGCATGTATCTAGGCCAGCCCAGCCCGTGCCACTCCCACAGACCACATATAACGGGTAGTGTGGTGGGTGACTATGAAATGGATTATCTTGTCCCCCTCCCCCCCGAAAGGAAATTGCTCATCTTTAAGCACCCAGAAAAAACAAAAAAACATCTCTATGCACCCACTTTCAATTTGGGCCTCAATTCCATTTTCCTCTTTGGTTGTTTTTTGTTTTTTGTTTTTTTACCTTTGTTGTTCTGTATCCTTCATTCATCCACCATTCGGTGTAATTTTTTATTTTATTTTTTTTAAATACCATGGTAAACCTGCTGCGCGCCATCCGGGCAAGGCAGAGCGGGCCCTCCGGACCGGCACCTCGCTTTATCTCACCGACGGGATCGCAGCGCTCGCTCTCATGTTGGAACGAGGCAGCCGAAGCGCTGATATTATTGAAAGAGCGGCTCGTTCCTCCCGCTGCCGGTTCTTCCGCGCCCCCACCGGCAGCCGCTACCTGGCACCGGGGTTGATGTACACGGGATTACACTCAAATTTAGCTGGCATTTAGCTCACTGTATTATTTAACGCAACTCGCCACCGGTGCACAAGTAGGTCAGCTTTCATGCGATGTTGAAAGTACCCTTTTAAAAAAAATGAGGTGCGAGAGCAGTACAATGCGATTCAAAGGAGCCGCTCATGTGAAGCCGGGTTGTGGTTACGCAGGTCGGGGTGGGGCCGCGGGGGGGGTGTTGTGCTTAACGGCTCACATTACACAATTTCACGAGCCGGAGCTAAGATGTCAAAAAAAAAAAACTCCAGAGCAGATGATGAAAAGACGTCGGAGGCTCGTGTATGTATCTCAGATGAGGGGCGAGAGCCGCGCTTGGCTTTAAACACCCTCTGGAGGCCTTTGTTTCAAGTCTTAAAGATCACACATCGGTGCAGTCGTACTGAGCCGCTCCGGTTTTGTCAAATTAAAGTTGTCAAGGTGAAGGGGTGGGGGGGGTCCGGGTTTGATGTCGGGCCTGGCTTGATGTTTTCCGCCCTCTTTTACTTCGGATTATCGGCAGAGAATTTATGAGAGAATTTAGCCTTCGCCGCGTGTCTTAGATTCTGATTGCGCCTGAATCACAGCGCCTCAAATAGCGGTTTCCGAAATGTGCGGTTACATTTTTTTTTTGTACGGAATGAAAATGAAAAGTAAAAGGATTCAGATCATCAGTATGTGCATGTGAAACACTTTCGTCTGAAGAAATAAATAAGGAAGTAGTCCTGTTTCCTATGAGAGGTCGGTGAGAAAGTGCTGCGTTAAGGAACCCATTTTACAGACGTAAAAGTTCCTTTCTGATGCGGTGTCTTCCTTTCTGATGCACAAACACCGCGTTGCGGCCGCTAGCAGGGCCGTGAATTGTGCGTCGATTGCGCCCGCGATCTGCGCCTGTAAACACACCCCTGACGTTTTGCTGCTGAGTGCAGTTTGCTCTTGTTTTGCGTCTGATGGCGCATCCGTGGAGATGCAGGGATCCCAAAACGCTGTACTTTTAGATTATAATGTATCTAGGTTTACGTGCAGTGACTACGAGTAAATCTATAATAAAATGTACTCTTCCCACACAGTACGTTAATTGCATGAATAAAATGTGTATATATTTAAAATTGTACTTAAGAAATTCTAGTTCTCACTGATTTGTAATAACTATTACAATGTAGAAATTTTGGCAGTTCATTTTATATATTTGACTCTACCACAAAGTTAGTTTTTTTGTTTTTTTTTCCATTGTGGTATCAGTGCCTTGGGTGCAGCAGCCCGACTCCGCCGCTGCGGAGCAGTCCATGAGGTTTTATGCCATCGTAAACTATGAGGTTCAATGCCATCTATGGTTCAATGCCAATTTTGACCACTTTACCACCATGCCCTTTAACTTTTAGTTGTTTTTTCAATATCTTTCGAGTTAGTAGGAATCATGGAACTATTTTTGTCGACGCTTGTAACGCCTTTTTTGTACGCTAAATTGTTCAAAGTTTCAACAAGTTGCTTTTGCGGTGCGTCTTCAAAACCCCTGTGGATTGCTACCCGTTCAAGGCATCGCAGCCTTCGGATTCTGTGACAGTAATAGTAATTATAATAATAATGTCAAAATATTATTTCCAGATCACTGGTACGTCTGGGTGACACGCCATATAAATGCGCTTCAGTTACCACCAGCTCTCTGCAGACGCTCATAATTTCACTCTAACCACGTGTGGCTTTTGACGCTGGCGTTTGCGGATTGGATGTTTTTTTTTTTTTTTTGCAATGAAGCTCATTTGCGTAGAAAGGGGCCAATTTTGCGGCAAACATATGCATAAAACCTCATTTACATACACGCAAATAGCGCAGGCGCACCGAGACACTGTTTCCGTGGCGGCGCAGTTTGCGTTGCATTTCACCGTTTGCGGGTTGCTTTGTGAATTATATTGTTGCTTTTTGCCGCGCAGTCCTTGTGTGAATTCGCCCCTGAATCTTTGAACCCTTCTCATGAACATCCCGACGTAATCCTATACGTTCTTATTCAGAGCTTATTAAGTACTACGTAGATGTAGAGTATGTAATTATATTCTATACAAGCAGCACCCATGCTTCTTTGAGCAAATGGCAAAAAAAAAAAAAAAGAGAATATGCCGACACCTGTATATTGTTGCAGCCTTGCAGTCGTAAGAGGCCAGAAAGAGAGTAACGACCGCAGCCCAGAGCAGATGACGCACTCTGGACGTGTGGCTAGCAGGGTGATCAGTACCAGACTGAGTTTCTATTCCCCATTAACCGCAGCATGGGAAGAGAGGCTGGCGGGGTTGAGGAGCTGCCATCCCTCACCAGACAAGGGAGGCGGGAAAATCCCATCTGGTTTTGTAACTTCCTCATCGGAGAGACAGCGAAAGAAGGAGAGAAAGAAAGAGAGAAACTTTTTCATCTGATACTTGTCGCACGGCGTTCAAAAGCAGTGACAACAAAACGGCGGCTCGAAAAACGAGACGCTCCGTGAAGGTCGTTCCTGTTTTTTGGGGCTTCCTTTTACACGCATGAGTTGCCCAGGTTACACAGGTCGCCTTCTCTACACTTTGTCCACGAACACGGTCGCACGCTTGCATTGCAAGGGGGTTTCGGTCGGAGCTTTCAAAACGTGTAACGGCGCTCTTCATGGAAGTTCCTCGGCGTGGAGTGGCCCGTGTGTAGGATGCGGTGCCGCTGCCGCAGTCACAGCCATCATCGTTTAGCTCGGAGAAACCGCTTAAAGAGAGCGGATGTCAGACAGGCTGTCTCAGAGCTGGAGTACTTTGACCTCAGGCACAATGTGCCATTTAGCGTGTTTTCAGCCAGGTTTGGCAAGGGTTTTACCTCTGGCCCGCTGGAGCTAGGGTTGAGTGGGGAACAATGAGCGTGAGCCTGTTGTTGGTTGGTTAATTCATGGTGGTGGTGTTTGAAATAAGGTGGGGGAAAAACAAGGGAGAGACAATCAAAAGTTAACAGATATACGGTTCAGCCAGGGGTTCTCCACCTTTTTTGGCCCACGACCGCGTTTTTATCTCCCAAGATTCTCGTGCAACAGCAGTTCAAGAGTTTAACAATTGTTCTTATCGTTTTTCAAGCACCGTTAATCGTATGCATTATAATTCTTACCGCACATATCTGTATAAATAAATAGCCTATCCCATATACATAACTCTATTCCCTTTACTTCTGTTTTGTACCCCCACTCTGTATTACCTCTTTCAGTCAGATTTTATTTTATTTTATTTTATTCATATTATTCTGTTAATTTACTGCATTAAGTTTTAGGAATCAGTTAGTTTCAGTTAGTTGCTAGGTAGGAATTAGGTTAGCTATTATGTTCAGTTTAGAAACTATTGTCCATTGATCTCCGGTTGCATTGTAAAGACATTTCACTGCATATATGTAGGAAAGTATGTACATGTATGTGGTGAATTAACTTTCTTGAATCTAATTCACAGTTAGACTATTAAGCAGCATTGAAGCAAGGTAAGAATCTTTCTTTCTCTACTTTCAAAACAGACAGTGCATTAGCGGTCAAAGTGCAGGTATTCCACATTGGGCAACTGTTTCATTTCAGTACAGTATATTATTATAGTCACATCTTTTATCACAGAACTTGGAGGGAGCTGCAGTTGTTTTTATATCCACCACCACCACCACCACCACCCTCTGTGGGGCTTTCAAGGACAATTCTTCCAACGTTACTGAGTTGTGTGTCTTCCTTGCTTCATACACTTAAGTTCCCAAAATGCTTTAGCCTGTCTGAGGGTTTGGGTTTTGCTATACCGTTCTGGATCCTTACTGTTTAGATTCGGATAGATTTGGGGGGAGGAAATGGGGGGCGTTGGGGGAGGGGGTCACCCAATTTCTCCAAGTTGAGTCATGAGCTGCCTGGACTTGGACCATCCGTCCTCATCACGGTCACAGCTGCGGGAGCGGGATAGGGGAAATGGGCTGTCCCTCTCCCCGGTCCCGGTTATGAACTGCCTGGATCCTGGCTCATCCTTGATTCTGCTAATCCAGTCCCGGTGTTGTGGCCGCGGTCGGGGGAGACTGCTTTTCAGGAAGTGAAAAAAAACGAAATACTCTCTACCAAGTGGCGGACCTTAAAACGAGTGCTGTGATGTGATTGTGCCGTTTGTTCACTTGATGAACAGACATTCTTAAGTCAGTGATGCATTCTGTAGTACTTATACTAGACTACCATGACAAAGTGCTACAGTTAAACATATTCCGTTTTAAATGTAAACTTAGTGTGATATCCCTCAGCTGTTACCCCCAGTTAGTAAATAAGCTTTTTTCGTTGTTATGATGTTTAGCAAGCTAGTTTGTTTAGGAGTGACAAAGTGATTTAATGTGTTTGCTTCTTGTTCGGATTAATAGTTATGTAGGATTCATACATTCATGCACTTTACTGCACATATATGTATGTACAAATAGCCTATCCCATAATCATAACCCTATTCCCTTCACTTCTATTTTGTACCCTCCCACTTTGTATTATCTTTTTGAGTCTTATTTTATTCTTATTTTTACTTTATTTATATTATTCCATTACATTTTAGGGAATCAGTTAGTTGCTAGGTAGAAATTAGGTTAGCTATTATGTTCAGTTCAGTAATTATTGTGCATAATCTCCAGGTGCGTTGCAAAGACATTTCATTGCATATATGTATGAACGTATGTATATGTATGTGACAAATTAACCTCTTGAATTGAATTGATTTGGTTGGGGGATGAGCTTGTCGGCCTCTTCCACACAAACAAGTCCCTTTTCCTCTGAATAGAGTGTGTGCATGTGCTTGTCCTTATGCACATCTCTGCGTGATGCATCCAATGTTTTTGTGTGCATCCCTCATTTTGGTCCAGTCAGTGGCCCATTGGACCCAGACAATACCTGCTTTGTGTGTGTGTGTGTGTGTGTGTGTGTGTGTGTGTGTGTGTGTGTGTGTGTGTGTGTGTGTGTGTGTGTGTGTGTGTGTGTGTGTGTGTGTGTGTGTGTGTGTGTGTGTGTGTGTGTGTGAGAGAACCAGGGTGCATACTGTACGGAGCAGACCATGGGGACTGAGGCGTGTGAAAATGTCCCCCTAAGCCCACTTTAAGGCAACTGTATGTGTGTGTGTGTGGGTGAAAGGGGACACTCCACACCAGAACAACGCCTCTCAGTGTTGGACATGACAGAGGCATTCTTTATTTGTCGGTCATTTCATTAACCAGGGAACCTAATGACCTGACGGACCCTGATTGAAGGCCCACGCTCTCTCTCACCCATCCTGGGCTAAGAATGTCGGTGTGTTTGTTGTTTCCGCAGCGTCCCTCTCTTCCAGTGCTTCCAGCAGGGCTCATAACTTCAGGACAAAAAGGGATAAGATAACACACAAGACTTGTTGCGTTCACATGGCCATTTTGAAAGCCATGCCGAACCCGCAAACGTACATTTTCTACAAGTTACGTCATCACTTTTCCACAAAATAAACCACGGTAATATTATTATTTATCTGTACTTATGATCATTATTTTCTAATATAGTAATTTAATTTAATTCAGAGTGCCGACAGGACACGACAGGAGCGACAAAAAGGAACATATCTCAATCATATCAGAGGCTCATGAGTTACTGGCTCGTTCACCATACATTGTGTTCAGGACTCATTTTTATGACTTGTTCTGACTAATTTCTCACAACTACACAGATTTTACTACGCGGCGCGTAGTGAGTCCTGAATAATTTGGAACAAAGCCACTTTCACTCGGCATCTTTCCCTCAGAGAATTGCCCCGGCATCTCCGTCTCATCTCCGTCCAT
>NC_137203.1:10781828-10796828 GCF_960531495.2 Zeus faber
AAAGTTGAGGCCCCTCGCTGCACGTCCTCCTCCCCTCTCTGTCCCTGCCTCTCCTGTCTCTGCGTTGTCCTATCTAATAAAGCGAAAATGCCACAAAAATATAATCTTTAAAAAAAGAAGACAGATATATACGATTAATATATTCTCCATCTGATCTACCTCTTAATTTGATATCTGTGGTGAATCAGCCCAAAACAGCGCGAGCTTCAGCCAATGACTTTCTCTGAGAAATGTCATCCCGAGCTCTGAGCGCAGAGCGACCTTCCATCGTGATTCACTGACCTTGCATGTGAAGGTTGCTAACGACGACATAATGAGCCGTGTTTTAATCGGTGGACGGAATCTGTGCCGCAGATACGCTGATTAAAAAGACAACCCGCTCGGAGGTATTAAAGTTTTTGCTTTTAATATTTATTTGGCGTGAACTTTGTTGAACTTGGATCTCAAGAGGGCTCTGGTTCTGCTGAAGGAACTAAGCGCACATGGTTCAAACATGGAATCATCCCTAGAAGACTCATGGTGCTTCAGAAATAGTACACACACACACACACACACACACACACACACACACACACCACACAAACGCCCTTTATTATTTAATGGATTTGATCCACAGAAACATGTAGAGTTCATAGTCGGTCTTACATTTTCGCATTATTTACTACATCCATAACATCAATGTCACCATCTGGCAACAGAACGGCATTAGCAGATCTAGACACACACGATCTTTATTTATTTTTTTGAGATGAGAACGGCTGCACCTAGCCGTTCTCATTTTTATTTTTGATTTGATTTGAAGTTTTACCACGGGGTAGGAGAGTGTATTCCCCCATCTCACGGCTGTTTTATTGAGCCTAACGGTGGAGAACCGTTTTGGTGTTATGAACCAGGGAAGGCACCCACGGGTAATCTTACTGTTTCTCTTGCTCTTCATCTTGCTCTCTTCTCGTCATGCGCTCTCTCGCTACTTTCACCTTCTCAAGTCGGGTCATTTCGAGTTTATTTATTCATCCCTTAATTACAGCCACAGTCTCAGAGGGCCTCCGCAGGTTTGACATTATGCAAGTCCCTAAAGCCCCCTTCACACGTAGTTCCCATTAAATTCCTGGGATAACCTTCCCGGCACCGTTGGTGATTGTCACTGTTCACACATGGAGCTACATTCAGGAACATTTCTGTCTTGAGCCTTTTAACACATGCCATGATAATGCAGGGAACATATGGGTCCGTATAGTCCAGCAGAAGTCACCCGGTGGGGTCTGCATCCCCGCACCCCCCTAGTGACGACACTGGCCGGTACTCCCCTTATTCACGTTTGCCCTTTCTCCCCTTATTCACAACGTAGCAGGAGAGCACACGGCCAAAGCTCATTCACTTGCGCACACAAAGAGGATGGAAGGAACATTTTTATAAAATATAATAATACATTTATGCTGAAATACTGCACAAAAACTTTATAGACAGCCATTTGCAAAAAAAATCCGCTATCCAAATGGGCCCATTTGTTGTAAAAAAAAAAAACGCCATTGGGAATTGGTCATAAAAAGTCATGATCGGTGCATCCATAATATTCAACAAGTTTACACACATCACACACATTTGATACAGTCCAAAGATTGTCAAAAGAGCGTTGGATTCTTTACTGGACAGGGATCAGCAGAGTCTTGTGATTGGTTCCCTCGCTCCATGTGAAAGCGTCTGTCGTCAAACGGACGTGACCCTTTACGTGCTTGTCCCTGCAATGTTGCTGCTTCCATTCACATCACATCATACCGGAATTTTCCCGGAAATGTTACTAGGTCTCGAGATGGGAAATCGCCGGAACAGATTTCCCCGGAATATCATATCCCTGCTCCCATTCATACATGACCCCATTGCAGGAAATGTTCCGGAACATTTCAGGGATAGATCGCATGTGTGAAAGGGGCTTATCCGTGCGACTCTCAGTCAGACCAGGAAATGAGGATCTACAAGGAAAATAATGGATGGGAACAAACAGAGGGAAAGGGGAGAGGGATCCCACTTCCTTCCAGCTTGGTCATTCTTCCCTCCTCCATTTTTTTCTATCTTGTCTCTCTCCCTCTCTCCATCATTTATCTGTCTTTGCTTTTGTCTTTTACTGTACCTTGGTTTATCCCGAGCGCTCAGGAAAATATAGTGCCTTGACATGCGTTTCAAATCCTGGATATCTCACCGCGCCCGAAGGCAAATTATTGATGAAGAGCGTCCTTTTAATGTCTGCAGCACCCGGCTCGCACCGCCTCCCTGCGGAACCGGAATAACACCACCTAGCGCCATCCGCGAGCAGATGACGAGCCGACGAAGCCGTCCGGCCGTAACATGACAAACTACCTGTCGAACTGCTCGGCGTGTGGCCAGAACAAACCCTTTCAGCACGGTAAAGAGCCAGGCAAACCTCAGCGGCGGGCTACATGATGACTCTGTACCACTGAGTAAAAGTCTCACTGAAGTTCTCTGTTTTTCTATCACAACCACGGATTAAATTAAGCGTCATTAGGGTATGGAAAGAACACAGTTGGTGTTAATTTATGGAGTTTCGTCACCCTCTGAGCGCCTTTCTCACCCAGAGTCTGCCGCCTTGTGCTGGGGAAATTGGGCCATAACCGTCTCAAAAAGCAAACGTTGACAATTAGGCCTCCGATACCAAAGTCCCTCCAAGAGATTCAACAGAATAATTAGGCCTGCGTTTCATAAATGTTTGAAGCCTTCTCTTCAAAATGGCAGACGTTGTTTTCAGACCCTTTCCTTTTCCTATGGCTTGTTTACTTGTTTACGTGCTATCTGTTACATATTTAATCCTCGTCTATGTAACCTATATTGGATGAATATAGCACAAAGTGTACGTCGATTGTCTGATTGAAGTAAATTCATTATTATTTGGATAGTCCCGTCGTCTGTACCTTACACAAGCCGGTGGCCATCCAACTGAGGTAAACAAGGAGAGACGCTGGTATATGAGTGTGAGTGTGTGTTTAGTGGTAGTATAGGGTTGTGATAATGGCGATGATGGAGCCTATCCCCATTAGTGTTAGCCCAGATCTGTCAGAGCCCTGTCTGGAAGCTCGGCAAAAACCTCAACACTGCTGCCACTGGAGGCCTAACACACACACACACACACACACAAATCCACACACCACACACTCTCTCTCCATCTTTCTCGCCATGTTTCTCCCTATTTCTGTCTTTATTTTATGTTTCTCCCTATTTCTGTCTTTAGTTTTCACTGAGTCTGTATGTATCTTACATCTGAACATACACGCGAACACACACACGCACACACGCGCGCACACACACGCACACGCACGCACACACACACACACACACACACACACACACACACACACACATACACCCTTTGATCCTGTGGAAGAGGAAGACAGGCAGTGTTGTGATTCTTGGGATCTATAACATCATATTTTCTTAAAAAAAACACACACACACACACAGACAGATGTCGTCTCCGCCGTCCTCTGTTTCACCTCGCAGACAGAAATAAAGACTGTTGACACTGCTCCATGGTTCCGTCTCTGCTCTAATAGTGCCAGCGCTCGAGCCGCGGTCCGAGATAACTGCCATTAACTTTTTAAACCGACCCAAATCACGTTCAGCTCCGCTCGTTTTAGTGAAGGGCCAGACGGAAAAAATGGAGCCCAGGGGCCGCGGTGCAGGAGGCGGGATTTGAACAAAACGATGCCGGACATGCCGGTGTGCGGCGCTCGACTAAGAAAAGACACACAGCTCGTTTTTTGTTTTTTTTTGTTTTTTTTTTTCTCTTTCCGTTTGTCACTTCTTAAAGTCGACGAAATTAAAGGTAATAAGATCATTGCTTTAAAAAAAACAAAAATAAAAAACGGCATTTTACACTCGGGTGACGGAACAATGGTATTTAATCTTGTTTACAGAGTGCGGTTGACACCTTTTGTAGCGCGTCTTTGATTGGTATTGTTCTACACACAGCGTTCGCCGCGTGCTGTTTAACCGCCTCCCTCCGCGCTGAGCCTCCCGTCGCCCGGGCTTCAAGCGGAGGCTGCCCTACATTCTCTCCCCCCGGTCGTCAAAGCCGAGCGCGGGCTTTGACTGGAGAGATAACATTTTCCCTCCGCGCCTGCCATTACGCACGATAACGTTGCTTCTAATTAACATCCCTGTCATTAATTTGCGGTGACACATGACCTCCATCCGCCCACTCGCTCAACCAGCCAGCGAGCCCCCCTCTCCCCCCTCCCCGGTTGGGTTCCCTGAGCTGCACCCGGCGGAGGGGGGAAGGCGCTCTGACGCTCTTGACAGCTCACATTTGGCTTTGGTTTTCCTTCCTCCTTTCTTCCCTCCTGGCTTGTCTGCTTTCTCGCTGGTTTTTCCTCCTCCTCTCTGCCTTTCTCTTCCGGTGATTCATTCGCCATCAAGTTCATCAAGTCATTTTGTGTCATTTGGGCCATTCAGCGTGATCGCACCGGCTGCGCCTCGCTCGGGCGGCTGCGGACTGGTCCGTATCACTCTGCAGGCGCTCCCGCGGCTTTTTTCGCATATTATCGCTATTTTCTGAATAAGCGGTTGTGGGTAAAGTGTCCCCGCCGCCATTACACCCACTCGCTGACGGGGATCGCGGTTCAACCTGCATCACCGCCGACGCGGCGACGGGACCGGAATGCTAATGCAGACGATGACTGGGTTTCCAAAAGTTTTTGGAAAGACTTTCTCTTCGGAATCCGTTTGATTTCGTTCCATAAATAAATTTGGGCTTTAGACGGAGAAAAGACGGAGGGAGGGCGGGGTGCGGGAATTATATATGAAGCAACATAGGAATTATATATGAAGTGTGCCTGGATAGGAGCGGAACGCTATATGGGGTTATTATTTAGGGCTTGAAAGTTCGGGGATAAAAACAAACAGCATTTATATCATTTACAATGTCTTCTTCAACCATTAGGATCCCTTATGTATCACGCGTTGTTCCACCACCGGCGAAAGCGCTTCAATTTTTTAACGCCGCTTTCGCGGCCCCGGTTTATATCGTGAGTGGAGCGTATCTCCACACAATGAAGGAGAAGGAACCGACGGTGCGATGGCTCCCGAGCATCAAAGCGCGCACTCTGACGGAACCCTCCCTGGAAGGAGGGGAGATGTCTTTTCTCACCGTGGTGCCGGTGCACGGCGGAGCTGCCTCCGGTGTATTTTTAAAGGCGCAGATGGATGAGGCCCGGCGGGGAGTACGCACTCACTTACTCTGGCTGGACGGAGGGGCAGCAATAATTGATGGAGGTTTTTATAGAAAGCAGAAGCCAAGACGCAGCTGCTGGTGGCCCTGACGTGGATGTGAGCTCTGCCCCACCACGCACTTTGTCTTCTCTCTCGCTCTCTCTCTCTCTCTCTCTCTCTCTCTCTCTCTCAGTTTTGGATGGGAACGGAACCTTCTGCTCTGTATTTGCTTGATTCTTTTGGTTTGGTTGTTTTTCCCCTTGGATGGTTTTTATTTTTATCGTATGATTCTACAATTTTTACTTTATTATTATTATTATTATTATTATTATTATTATTATGTGCCATTGGAATCACAGTTGATACTACCTAATACTAAATTAAATAAAGAGGTTTTTAAATCTCTCTCTGTTTCACTCTCCTACCACTCTCTCTCTCCTTTTCTTTTTCTCTTTTCAGGCTCGGGAGAACGTCTTTGTTGAGTTCAGCCATGAGGAGCTGCTTGAGTTTTACAACAAGGTGTGTGTGTGTGTGTGTGTGTGTGTGTGTGTGTGTGTGTGTGTGTGTGTGTGTGTGTGTGTGTGTGTGTGTGTGTGTGTGTGTGTGTGTGTGTGTGTGTGTGTGTGTGTGTGTGTGTGTGTGTGTGTGTACCATAGTGCATGGGCATCTTCACTTCTCATTGTGTATCCCATTGGTCTCTCTCCCCATCACATCATATTTATACTTTCTCTCTCTCTCTCTCTCTCTCTTTTCCTTTTTGTCATCACTCAACCTCTCGTTCTCGTCCTCCAGCTCGAGGTCGTACAAGGCCAGTTGGATTCCCTCACTTGATGCCTGCCGCTCATTGTGCACAGCGAAGACTCGCAGACCTGTTGTGGAGGTGGAGCCGTCTGGCGCCGCTGTTGAAGTTTCGACGTCCATGTTTTGTTTCACGGAAGAAAAACGAACGTCGCCGCTGATTATTTGTTGGAGCTGTTTTTGACAGTTTTGACTGTTTTTTCGCTCCTCAACCAGATGAATCTGGACGAAAATGTGATTTCAATATGTTTAGCTTACTTTGTCTCTCTGAGGGAACGTTTAAATCAGACTTCATCTGTGTGAATTATCCTTTCATGAACAGTGTTTTTTGATAATGTTTTATACCATGAGTGAGTAAAGTCCAAATTCAATTTGCACCAATGAAACTGTACCACAAATAATGTAAAATATCCTATACGTGCCATTTACTAACCTGCACTTTTTACACAATTAAGTAGTGAATTAACCCTGATATAAAAGCAGAAAATTCAAACAAATGTGTATCAAATCTAAATCTGTTTCAATAAAATGTTTTATTGCTAATATTTCTCATATTGTTCATAGTGTTGTTATTTAGTAGAGGCTCATTATTTCTCATTAATTGTCCCACCCGACAGATGGGAATCCTGGGAGACTGCTGGGAGGCTCTAGTGTGTGTGTGTGTGTGTGTGTGTGTGTGTGTGTGTGTGTGTGTGTGTGTGTGTGTGTGTGTGTGTGTGTGTGTGTGTGCGCGCGCATGTGCACAGTTATCTATTCTTGTCAATCTATGGAGCTGGAGTTCTCTCAAAACCTTTTTAAAAATGTATAAATAGACTTGAAATAAATTGACTGTGTCAAAGGATGTGTGTGTTGTTCGAACTAAACACATTTTTTTTGTTGAACTCACACATTTAGAGATCAATTTTCATCTTCACAAATCTCACACGTGTTAAATATTTTTACATATTCACAAATGTTTTCACTTTCTCATTTGAAAATGTTTTTACACGTTCATTGCTCATGCACTCAGTAGTCTGTGTGTGTATGTGTGTGTGTGTGTGTGTGTGTGTGTATCTGTACACCTTCTCTGGACTTTAGCCTCAAGTAGTCGTCCCCTGCGTGTCATCCGTCTTACGGGCTCTCGACAAGGTCAGAGGACTGCCCATATTACTTTTTTCCAAATTAAAATAATGACTTGTTTAACCCCCCTGCAATAGGATTTCATGATTTAAAACACAACCCAATAATGCATGTCAAAGGAGTGCCCTTTATGCGTCCTGAAAGCTAAATATGGACACTAGTTTAATGAATAATTTACAATACTTTTAGAAAATGGGGATGTTTTTAATTGATCTTGTCAAATAAGTAAACTGCTGTGTGATATAACATAACAGTATATTTTGGCTGTTGACAGTTGTCAGAGCTAGAAGCATCCTCTTCTTGATGATATTGACAAAATTAAAGAAATGAGAAAAAAAAATCATTATTAAAAATCTTTTTTTTTAGTAAAGCAGGTAGAGGTATTGATTAGAACAGAATGCAATTATTATTTTCTGTAATGCTCTTCAAAGACAACATTTAACTCGATCGTAATATTATGAGTTACTATTACAATATTATTACAAAAAACCAAAGCGTACCCACTTGAACATTTTCAACATCCAGTTTGTCTGGCAGCCAAATAACTTTCTATTATTCATTCCGTAATGTATTCTTCTTACCAGCTTCAACAGCTTCATATGCTTGTATTAGCATAAAATACTTGTCTTTGAAAGCATTCATCGTTCCCTACAGTATGTGCCCCGAGTGCAATCGGTTTAAATCCCTTCCTAAAAAATCTATCTGTCTAATCTGTCTTATTTTGCCGACCGAGCGGAGGAGAAGCGGTGGAGAACACGCTGAGGTCACACACACAGGACTTGGCCTCTGCTCTCCAGGCCCTCTCCTCCTCCTCCACGCCCGCGGCGGGGGGAAAACTTCCAGTTCGCCGTCATAACAACCCAGGCTTTATCAGCCTCGCTGCTTTATTGGCCTTGAATTTGATTCCCAAAAGAGGCTTTCGATGGGGAACTTGTCCTTCACTTAGCGTTATCTCCTCTAAACAATCTTCCATCTGGTTTTGTTGCTGTTTGCGTCTAACCTTGGCCGCAGCAGCTGTGTTAATGGGATAATGGGCATGTCGAGAGGGTCGGCGTACATATTGAAACACACACACACACACACGCACAAGCGCAAAATCACACCCATTCATGCCCTCTAAAAATGGACGAGTTCCCCCGCACACTTGTGTGTGGGTACAGTACGAGCAGCTGCTGCTCTTCTTTATCTCACAGATTGTATAAAAGGAAGTAAAAAAACAAAAAAAGATTATTTATTGGGACTTTCTTCCTCGGTTCGGATTGTAGGAGGTCACATCTTTGAATGGAGACACTCGCTTCTACAGATACACACACATAACTAGTGTGAGACCGGGACGCCTCTCTTCATCTTTCTTTTTTTTTTGAAATATATTTTTATTTTTTTATTTTTTAAGCCACTTGTCAGTTTTAGCCACCATGTGTAAATGGCTGCAGCCGGAGGGAGCGTCGTGTTCCCCAGCATGGAGAACAGATGGCGAGGCCGACGGAGCTGGCCCCCCCCAAAAAAAACACTGAGAAGAGCCTCACACTGAGAGCAGGCACAACATGGTACACAGAGTCCCAACAAGAAGCACAGTGTGCGTGTGTGTGTGTGTGTGTGTGTGTGTGTGTGTGTGTGTGTGTGTGTGTGTGTGTGTGTGTGTGTGCTTGTGTGCGTGTGTGCGTGTGTGTCTGTGTCAGAGATGGGACTTGAGATTTCTCCGAGCGCCTGGTCATGGGTGGTGTGTGTCTCTCCAGTTTTAATAAGTGTCTAATGGACAGACCTCAATACGATGCTGCGGTCCCACCGGGAAGGGGGTGGGTGGCGCAGATAGCTGGCGGACAATAACGAAACAACGGAAAATAGGGCACATAAACAATTGTGTTTTACAGCCATGAAACGACATAAAGATGTGTGCGTGTGTGTGTGTGTGTGTGTGTGTGTCTGTCTGTGTGTGTGTGTTTGTGTGTGTGTGTGTGTGTACAGCCCACATTCACAGCACATTCTCAAAAGACCTCCAGAAGCATCACAATTCAGATGGAAATCAACGGCGTCCCCTGGTCTTCACCTCCGCCCAGGCCTGGAAAAAACTTCCCTGAGAAAACCACTCTGGAGGAAATATAAATGGAAGAGACCTTGGGAAGGAGCCACAAAGGAAGGGACCCCCCCCCCCTTGCAGGGGAGAGAGAGAGAGAGAGAGAGAGAGAGACTTTGACTTTTCAGGTTCCTTTTATTTTCAGTAAGCCATGTCACAGAAACTTGATAACAAGGGAACCAAAAAAAAAAAAAAAAATTAAGAGACAAATCACATGAAAACCACAGGTCAGTACAGAGCACAGACATCTCTCTTCAGAGATAACGAAGATACGCAGGGATCTGTTGATGTCTTCACCAGGTTTGAGACCGCTGTTCACTATAAGGACAGCTCCCTTTGTAGCCCGGACTTCCTCCTTTGTACAGTTTACCTCCTTGGGGAGAGAGAGAGAGAGGGACAGAGAGCGGGTTCTATTCACCACAGTGACTATGAGATCGCCCTGGACACTGGAACGTGTCAAGTGCTATGTCAGGAACACATAGCGGCGTTTCTCTTTTAAAACACGATTATGTTTTGTTTCGAGAAGTGTGCCCTCCGCTCTAAGGCCGCGCGCAGCACAATACCGCCCTAATTCAATGAGTATTCTATTAGAATAGTAGTGCAATAACTATTAGAACATCCAATCGTGTTCCCCCGACGTGATGCGGAGGAGGCGGGGGGGGGGCAGAGGTCGGCGCATTGATGGAAAAAGCTGAATAGGTTTGGTTTTTTTTGTCCGCAGGGCTTCTGGAAGCGGGATGAGGCACACGCGTCATAATCCACAAGCACTTTCGCAGCTTCCGCGCGAAAAAAACGAACAAAAAAAAAAAACACCACTGCGGAACGTCTCCCCCCGGTCCGGACCTGTGGAATGTCCGTCAGAAGTGCTTATCTGCAGTGTGTCGCGCTCCGCAGGTAAACACAGTTGCCTCCCCCCTGTTGCGGAGCATCGTTCGCACGGGTCGAAGGGAAGATTCTTTGAGATCTGGTCTCCCCCCACCGCCGCGCCGTCCACACACAATTAACCTTTAAAAATAGCCCAACATGGTTTCCGGCGCCGACCGGAACCAACGCTGTGGGTTGGGCGGCCGCCCGCTCATTTAACTTGCCTTGCTCAAGGGCACCTGTGCGAGATGAGTCCCTTTTTCTTTGTCGTCCAAATCTCTCCGTCCGGCTTTGAGACGTCGGCCAATCAGTCGGCCAAAACGCGGCTCGCGCAAACCCCCCCAGGCTCATTTTCATCCGGCATCCGGCTTCTGCTAGACACTACCTCCAAAATGTGGCCTGTTTACAATGCTTGCAGCGTGCGGCATGAAAAAAAAAAAAAGACCCAAAAAAAAACAAAAAACAGATTGCAGGGTAGTAAAGTATCTCCCAAGGCGATAATTGTACCGCGGCAGATAGCCGCCACTCACACCAAGCCAAACCATTAACAGGCATCCGCGAGTGCTCCGTCAGAGCCCGATAATAGGGTCTGACACGCATTAGATACCTCTTGGACCCGAGTTAGTCTGCGCGTGGAAAATTTGAATTTCACGGCTTTTCAGGCTCACTTTAAAAACTGTATCCCAATCAGGGGATACGCAACCCCGCCGAAAATACCCATTTATTATTCCCATAAATCATTCACCGCCCGGGCGGACTGCTTTATAAACTCCATCAACTGATGAGGCGGTCGGTGGCTGCGGAAAGACCTTGGCAATTGGAAACCTTTTTTTTTTTTTTTTTAATCTCCACCTGTAGAGCCACACTCTGCTCACCTCAAATGTTCTTAAACTTTCACTACTTACCTTTCATAATTTTTGCACATTCTTCGTCATTTCTGTGAATATTGCTTCCTTTTTGTGAATGTATTTGGGCGACTTTAACTTGTTGTGCCGCTATTTATCTGCACCGTCGAGAATTGGCAGGAAGACCACTGTGCATGTCATGACACAAATAAAACTCGAAACTTGAACCCAAGTGGATGGAAATAGTTCCCACAAGAAAGTAATAAGAGCTGTTTTTTTTAAACAACTATTTCTCACTTCTTGACTCATGCACATGTGGCCCAGAAATGTTTAATCATCAACCCAACTCTTTCAAAAGCATCTATGATTCACTTGTGTTTATATAGTCCTGCCAGACGTACACATAGTTTGGAGATTGTGTCTTACTCAAACCGCACTCTTTTGAATGTATTTATTTTTCTGCCTTTTTGTGACATTTTATCATGTTTGATGAAAAAAAAATTATAAATTGATCATTTTCATCAATCCTCACACAGGGTTAATTTTTTTTTCTAATTTTATCCGGCAACCATTTTATTTCAGTTCAGTTCCTTGATTTGCACTGAGGTATATTTGAACCACCCTGGTTCTCCCATAATATCTTCATCTGTCGGTGCTACGATCCGGCCTTCAGCTCCACAGCTCCCCAGCTTCCCAGCTCCCCAATTTATCTTCCCTGTCCAGCTACCGGCCGCTTTGAGTGCTGCCCAGATCAAACCGCGGCGGCACTCGGGTCTTTAAGCTGATTTTTCCTCTTTGATTTCCAGTGAGTTGAACCGGACGGTGGTCACGGCCACACCTCTGGACCATCCACTCCGACCTGCTATTTCTTAAGAACAGACCCTCGAATTGGAAGGCCACTGAATCCACAGGAAGGAATGGAGACTTTGGACAGCCCTCGGACATACTGTACCGTATGATTCTCTGTGGTTTCGCCGGACACGGAATCAAAAATAATAATCAAAATAATAATATTGATAACTATAAAAACCCGTCCGACGAGATCACCACCATCAGACACCATATCCAATCGCTGGGGGGATCGGGCTGTGGGTGGTGGGGCCGTCTGCCGCCCTCTGTTCTGTGGTCCGCATGCTCGGTGGCCGGGGGCTGACCAGAGGACTGACGAGGGCGCGGAGCTGCCCGGCAGGGCGAAGGTGCATGACGGGCCGCTCTGCGCCCATGGCTGGTTGCCGTTGGTTGGGTGCCACCACGTACGGGAGGTGGCCGTGCCGAGGCGCGGTCGGGGCGGGGGTCTGTGTGGCCGTTCCCCAGCCTGCAGCGCCCCTGCGTCGATCTGGTCGCCCTTCGCCTATCTCTCCCAGTGCCAAAGCTCATACTCAGTACAAACACCACACAGTAGGCCTCGGGCTTCCGGGATGGGTGGGGTGCGAGGCTATGCGGGTGGGGTTGCGGCGGGCGGCTGTCATGTTCCTGATTTCCATTCACCCTGTGCTTTCGGTGCTTCGCTCCTTCACTTCCCCGTCTCCCGGTCCTCCTTTCCGTCCTCCGAGGCCCCGCTCCTCCAACTCCCCTCGACGTCGGACGATCATTCCTCCTCGAAAAGCGCTTTAGGCCCGCGCTGCTCCGCCAAGCTCCGTCTCCCCGTTCAATTCAAACTCGAAGCGAGCTCGGTCGGCGTGTCGACGGAACGGCACGACGTGTTTATACGGGACGCGACGAGACACGCACAGCGAGTCATTAAGTTCACAGAGGCAATTACGGCGCCGGGAAATGTAATAACCACCTTTGCAGGAATTCCATTCGCATTTCTCTGCGAGGCACTTACGCATGAAAATACTTTGATAATGCCATTTCCATCCTGTCCCGGATCCACTGTGCCGAGCTGCCCCGAAGAGCACGTTGGTTTTATATATATTAGTCAGGAGAAAAGAGGTCATTGATGGAAACCCCCCCCTTCCCGTCTCCCCCCGGACAAACGTCCCGGCTCCGTACAAAGGGGGCCTGGGTTCCGGTTGGGGTTGTGGTTCTGGTTCTGGTTCTGGCCGGTGTCCGCTGAAGACGTCTCCGGAGGAACGCCGGCGGCGCCAAGACATGACAGCACTCTTTAACGCACACTGCCCCCCTTCTCTCCTCCTCTGACCGGCCATTCTTCGGACCTCTCCCCCCTCATGACCCCTTATTTCCCTCACTTTCGCTCCTCCCTCCACTCACTCTCTCTCTCTCTCTCTCTCTCTCTCTCTCTCTCTCTCTCTCTCTCTTTCTCTCTCTCTCTCCCTCCCTCTCTCTTTCCGTCCTCTCTGTTCCTCCATGTGTCACCGCTCGTGGCGGTGTTCTCGGCCCCTTCCCCTTCCCCTCCACCCTCTCTCCCCTCCCCACATCTGAGCGCTGCAGACGCTGGCTTTGCTTGCGTCTCCCGGGAAATCTGGGTTTTGGTTTTGATCGCTTTCCTTCGCGTGATTCACTTTCCGTCCGTCTGTCCGTCCCGGTTTGAGGTCGTCTTGCAGCGTGGGGGGGGGTGGAGGCGTTAGTCGGGCGGCGCTCTCCTCTTTCATCCTGTCTTTCCTTCGCCCCACCCCCTTTCCTCCTTGTTGCGGCCGTCGACGTGGTCGCGTGGTTGCCCTCCTCCGGCCCCGGACAAACATGAACGGCAAGAGGCACCGAGTCGCCGTCACGCACAGTAACCGGCACAATTCCCTCCTTCCTTTATTCTCGTTTTGATGATACTTTATGCTCTGTAATTACTGCTTTTGTTGTTGCCGTGTTTGGCTTTGTTGCCTGGTGCCGTGACTCACCATAACGGTCCCGTCGGCGCGCAGTGCGGCGCGGCGGCCATATTTGGGTTCCTTTTGATGTCTTTCAGACATTTTGTCGTTGGGTCTTGTGAGCTGGGCGCTGCCGATGTTGCCGGCGTTGAGACGCGAGCCGTGCGACGCCCTCCGCCGAGGAGGCGGTTCCCGGGGCCGGCGGCGCTGAGTAAACACTGAATCCCGGCGCAGATGGTGCGGCCCCACACGCGGCAGGTTCACGGTGGGGGGAAGTCACTTCCTGTCAGACGGCTGTGGCTCTGACGGCCATGTCTGTCTGATACTCTTTTTAAAGCTATGTTTCACTCCGTCTCTGTCTGAGCCCTCATTGGCTGCGGCTCCCTCATTGGTTTTCTGACTGCGTCTCCGGTTCTCCTCGTGTCTCCCTCTGTCTGCCTGCCTGTCTGTCTGTCTGTCTGTCTGTCTCGCTCTCTCCCTGTCCCTCCCTCTGCCTGCTGTGCTCCTGCGCTTCGCGGTCCAAACAGTCTCTCCCCGCCCGTGCTGCAGATGTTCTGGCTCGTCGTCCTGTTTTGACAGAATGTCGATGGCTGCACGAAAACACTCTGTGGATTGCGGCGAGCCACCCCGACGGCTGCACCCGCTTCGGCGACACCCACTCGGCGTGCGCTAGAAAGATTAAAGCGAACCTCATTTGGATGAAATTTGGGCATAAACAAGTTGAAATGCTACCGTAGACAAAGCAGCTTCTATGCATCTGCCACGTACGTAGACTGTCTCCGGTGGGGTCTGATCACCTGCCAGGGAGTGGTCTCTCTGGCTTGTTTATCCTGATATTTTAAATACGATGGAGAAAAAGAAAAACATAAAGGGCCTCCATGTTAAACTCCACCTGACCTACTTACCATTATCGACTCTGCACATACACAGCGCTCGAGCGGAAAGCCAGAGATGGATGAGGGAACTAGATAAATGCCTGTCTTACCAACAATATAATTCAGGGTGATGATGCCTCCCGTCAGGCGGAAGAGGCCTCCATTTGCTCCAGAACATTTCCCAGGTACGACCTCGGCAGCCGCGGTTTTATTTTTATCGACGGCGCTTTAGAGCTATGAGAGCGGTATCGCCGCTTTCTTGGCCGAGATGGAGGAGTGAAATGGAGAACCGGAGTTGGACAGTAGGAGGATGAAAGGAGGAAAGTGCAGGGGAGAGAGAGAGAGAGAGAGAGAGAGAGAGAGAGAGAGAGAGAGAGAGAGAGAGAGAGAGAGAGAAGATCGGCCGCCGCTCGGCCTTATGGGTAGCTTGAAGTGGGAGC
>NC_137203.1:10801828-10804328 GCF_960531495.2 Zeus faber
GTATCGATATTGTCACACCTCTGAGTCTGTGTGTGCGTGTGTGTGTGTGTGTATACGCGTGTGTGTGTGTGTGTGCGCGCGTGTGTGTGTGTGTGCGTGTCCAATATTCTCCAGCAAATTGCCTCTGTTGGCGCAGACCTGCGAGGCGCGTAACACAGGGAGCATCTTGATCGCCCCTCGTTCACTGCAGCCGGGGGCCGGCGTCCGCTCGTCGTGCTCCTCAACGCGAATCCCCTCCGTTTGAGGAGAGGCGTGTCAGGCGTGTCACCGCGTCCGTCGCGGTTCAGGACGTCGGCGGCAGCGCCGTGATTCCTAAATAAAATGGAAATTGAGCCATTGTTCTCTGTCGCTGCTGCGTGAAAGGGAAAGGTATTGATTTATTGATCGTGTTCAAGACAATTACACGTGTAATTTACCAAAACGAGGCGTTTAATTTTTAGTATAGATTGTTAAAAAACTCATATTAAATGAGGTGCGGGTCGACTGTAATGCGGTGATGTTGATCCTCCGTTAAGGACACGGAGCGGAAACACCACTTTTTCAGCTTTATTTTCAGCTCCCAACGTTCGTCTTTTCCAGGAAGAGGATCCTGAAGGTTTGATATTCAGGCGCTTGCTGTTCTTTGCGCTCAAATACCGCTCGCCGCTGTAATATTTCCCTGGGAGAGCTCCATCGAGCGGGATTTTGCATTGTTAAGATGATGGAGAGCCACTCTGACTGAAGTCTGCGTCTGGTTTGTTCGTATCCTTGGCTTCGGAAAAAACATGTTGACGACGACCGGCGGGTTCCAGAGAAAGGAAAAACAAAGTTTGGGTCGTCCGTACGGCGTGTGACTCAGTTTGCTGTTCCATTTGATGTGTATGGGACGCAGCAGTCATTCAGTCCACTCAGTTTTTTTTTCTTCTTTGGGGATGACCTCTGAAACGTCGCAACACAATCCCACTTCACAATGTCGAGCAAGAATGGTATTTATGTCCTCCGTGGCCTTCAAATACCAATGCATTAGCAGCTCTCCACACGGACGCAAACTAAAAACGTTTTGTTGTTTTGTTTGGTGGGCGTCCCCGTTCTATAAAAGTAAAGGAGATAAAATCCTGATTTTTTCCGGGGCCGCTCCGATTTCTCGGGTGAAAAAAAAAATCTGTCGCCCCGCTTCATGGAATGGATGAAACAGGGATGGATGAGATAGGGTCTGACTTTTTAAGGAGTGAAACAAAATTGATTTAGTTTTTTAGATGCTGTTTTTCGAGTTAAGCCTTTTAATTGATTACCTTGCCCAATGTTTATCTCAGATTTTTCTTATGAAGGGGGGAAATGCACTAAAGTAAGAGAGAATTAGACTTTGTGTTGTGATTGATATTCGGGATCCAATTAAAAACAGTGTTGCTTGTTTGATGACAGCTTTCGAGGTTTAATGTTTTATCTCCATGTGTCGAGCAACGACGAAGAAATACACTGAAATGTTCTACCTCAAGGATTATAGGTTCGCCATTATTATGTCACATTGAGTGTTTTTTTTTTAGCATTTTTAAAGTAACAGTAATATCACATTTTATTTAAAATTACTTTTTGCAGGGCGTAGTATCGTCGGCTACAGCAGGTTGCCAGTAGGAAGTGACTCCACTTCCCTTTTCAAGTCTCTTACATCAGTGCGGATGTAGCCGAGAGAGCTGATTTACAGCAGTGCGAAACAGTCGATAAAACACCGAAACACCCACTTAAATGTATGGTTTTGGGAGCATTTTTTATTAACATATAAAAATTATAAAATTATAAAAACTCAATGAGGGGAACCAACATTTTAATAAGGCCCGGGTTGAAAAACAGCAAAACCTTTCTTGAACATCGCTCACGCGCCATATAAACTGTGTTTCACCCGAACTGTTTCCTGTCGATCAGACCAGGGACGGCTGCGTTTTATGGGCCCTATATTCCAATGTTACGAAAAAAAATACAAATAAAATAAAATAAACAACAGCCAACACAAACGTTAGCAGAAGTCACCCAGGAGTCACAACCCCATGTATTATTCATTGTTCATTCACTCTTCGGTCAGGTTTTCATTTATTTAGCTGTTGTTTCCAGAGCAATTTGCAGAGCGGCTCCGTGCAGTCGGTCAGCCCCTCAGTCGACCCCCCACCATCTGCTGGTGGGCGGAGACCCCAGGGACCCGGGACCCGCTCTGGGGCTCAGACCTGCCTCGGAGACCCCCCCCGCCCCCAAACCAGACACCGCCACCAGACAACGTGGCTCAGTCATTCTCCCGCAGTCTGCCGCAATTTTACGAGACGTGGTTTTTCGACAACATTGCTGACGCGTTTCTGAGCTTTTCTTTTCTTTCTCCGTCAACATGGTCGTAAATTTCCACGTCCGACGTGAGTTTCAAAAGCCGCCGTTGAACATCTTAAACTTTAACGTTCCCGAAAGCAACATATTTTGATTTAAATTTCAGTGTTAAATGTTTTTTTACGCAAGTTGATCGTTCCGATATGGGCCATGC
>NC_137203.1:10814328-10876828 GCF_960531495.2 Zeus faber
AGCGTGGAGCACGAGCATCATGGATACTCCATGCTGCCGGTGTGTGCACCGGTCCTTCGGCAGCATGGAGCGGGGACCAGCTTGGGGCAATGCTGGAGCTCCCGGCGGGGAGCGTGGGGGTTCTTTGCTGTGCTCCCCACGGTGAGATCCCTGCACTTAAAACACTTCATGGTCCCCCGTGCGTAAAAAAGTTAAAAACTTTTGTTTCTGATTTTGGATTCTAAATGGGATGTGAACTGATGGAATGATACATGGATATTCATGTCTATTTATGCGCCGGCGTCCAGGATTCCAAGTTGCGTCACATCACGCAGGTAAAGGAGCCAAAATTTGCGGGTTGACCCGGGTGTCCTGTCCACATCAGAGCCGATCGGAGGTGGAGCAGATTAAAACCCAGGTCTATTGCAGGGTCAAATGACCCGGGACTGAAACCCGGGTTTTTCCTTTCCCACCGGTGACAAATGCCGGATGTTAGCGGGTGTTTCCAGATTTTTGGTACAGTGGGAAAGGGGTAATAGTTGTGAGGTGGGGCCCCCATGGATCGGGCTTGTTGTTTCAGTACATCCCACAGATGTTGATTGGATCAGACCCTAACCCCAGCCCTCCACATGATGTTGAAAAAAACATGATTCATCAGATCAGGCCACCTTCTTCCATTGCTCCATGGTCCAGTTCTGATGCTCACTTGCCCATTATAGGAGCTTTGGGCGGTGGACAGGGGTCAGCATGGGCACTCTGACCGCTCTGCGGCTACGCAGCCCCATACACAGCAAGCTGTGATGCACTGTGTGTTCTGACACCTTTCTATCATAGCAGCATTTACTTTTTCAGGAATGTGTCCTACAGCAGCTCTTCTGTGGGATCGGACCAGACGGGCTAGCCTTCGCTCCCCATGCGCATCAATGTGCACGTGCAATGCCCCTGTCGTGATCAGCGTTGCCACACTGCATAAATTGTGAAGGAATGGTTTGAGGATTGCGAATTTGAGAACGGTTGCGATACTATGAACAGGATAGGTTATTGGTATGGATGTATAGGGTATAAATTATTGCTATGTATTTATTCTGTTCAGGTTTTTTGTGTCGTGTTGAGTTCCAAGGCACTTTTCTTCGGTCTTAAAGGCTCCAGACACGATGACAAACTCTATTCCCTTGTTCCGAGCAGATGGAACCAAACCCTCGGAGCAAATTAACAGCTGTGCCTGTGTGTCGCTTCTCACACGTGTGTGATTTCACTCCTGTCGCTGTCACTGGTCTGAGGACAAGAGGAGGTGAGAGCTCCAGCAGCCTGCCCCCATCGCCCTGTCCTCTCATCCCTCTGATCACTTCAGGGAGACAGGCGCTCCGAGCCACGATGATGAAAATAACAGAAATAACTAAATAAAGCACGAAGGACAGCGTGTTAAGGACCTGACGGTGTTAAGTTGAGTTTTGGCCTGTTAACTAGTCAGCACGCATTTGACATTACCCCTGATAGCGCACATCTTTAGATGTTTATTATAAAAATAAGAAATTAATATGTTCAATATTTTAATAATATATATAACGAAAATGAGATGGTGAGAAACCAACCTTTCCTAATTATCTCCTGGTCCCTCTGGTAATTATGGTAATTCTGGTAGTTTGTGGTATTTTTAAGGTATGCTTGTCAAAGGTACTTAATTTTGGGGCCTTAATAAGCATATAGTTCTAATTTTCCAAAAGGCGGAAAGACAGAATTAAAAATCTAAAATTGTGAGCTATAGTCAGGGGTTATGTACAACGGTGTGTGCTGTCTAGTAATCTCAAAAAACACCCATCAATTTGCCAGCAATTTGGTCCTTTAACTTTCATGTCAATTCCTTGCACCAATGACAAAATAGACTCACAAATTGAAATGTGACACATGTGTTTGGCCGGACATAGGATCTACACCACGCATAATGTTTAACATCCTCGCCACCAAAGATGTTTGTGTCACAGTTCGGAAGTTGAGCCATGATTGGCAAGATGGTGCATATTAGAATCGTCTATTCTCAGGATTATTCAAACATGGTTGAAAACAATTGAACCAATCAGGGATTTGGGAGGTGTGTGGACCCTACGACGGCCTTCGCCGCGTGTATCCTCGCAGAGGTATAATTCCCGCTTTAGCCCCCGTGCGAAATGTCCTTTAACCTTGTAGGAGGCCTCTGTAGAAGATATTCAGCAAACTGAATAATGACGCGTAATGACGGGGTGAGTGAGCAACACAGCCGAACGTTCCGTCCCCCACGGGTGTCGCTCAGAGGAGTCTGCCTCAAGTTGCTCGTGGGGATTTGTGGAGTGAGCAGCTCAGCGGAGGTACTTTGAGGGGTAAATCATGCGTTTGAATGTTAGGAGGAGAAGTTTCGGAAGTTTGGAAATCCATCCCTAGGAGACAGCAAACCAGAGCGCTGATGGTATGATGATGATGATGATGATGATGATGATGATGATGATGTTTCCTCTCCATCATCAGGGGCCTGGAGCTTCCACTCTGGATGCACTGGAGCTTGTACAGGCTCATTCCCAGGGTGGTATATCATCACTCAGAGCTGTTCCTTAGTGGCAGAGTTCTCTGTAATTACACAGTTTTACAGCCTGGGCTCAGGTATGCAGGTAAACAGGTATTTTAGAAGTTTCATCTCCAAAAACAGTGATTGCGAAAAACTTTTATTTCCCTGTGGAAGTCCTGTAATTAAAGCGCCGAAAGGGGAGACGAGAGTATCCGTTTAAGGAAATGTTGTTGTTATCCCTGCGATCTGGGATAGTTCGTGTTAACTCTTCCACAAATCCAAAAACTCTTCAAATATTCATCTGTGATAGACAGCACATATAGTATCTCCTGAATAAGCAGCTCGCTCACCGATCGGAGGTCAACACAACAACGTCGAGTTGGATTAACCTTCGGGGAAAAAAAAGGTCTCCTCCTCCAAACACGACAGTGGGGACTGAGGAGCCAATGAGGAGACTGTCGTTGATGAAAACTTCCAGGTCTCTTTCGGTTTTGAAGGCCTTCCAAATTATCCGCACAACTTTCTGTCGTGTTGTTTGCACTATACTACTTATACTGTATATTTACCACATACTTTATATTTGTGTCATTATTATACAAGCGAATAAGTCTCACTCGCCCATTATTCCGGGTAGAGGTTTGAACAATAACTATTTTATGAAAATACCGGTTATATTTACCAGCTCAAGTGCAGTAACCGCATAAAAAAAACAAAAAAAACCCAAAAACAAATAATTGGATACAGCCTCTGCTTGTTATTTTAGCTCCTCACGGGAGCTGACAACATTTTGAAATGGAGTCACACTGGGATTGTGGGTAAATTGATTGGCATCTTCCCTCGTCACAATGATTTGAAGGTGTCTCCTCCTGGCCACAGAGAGCAATTTCTTCCTGCATACAAGGTTTTCGGAAAATGATCCCCTCTGTCAATGCAGAATCAAACATTTATAGCTGTGTGTGCGTGTGTGTGTCCTGCTTACACTCGCAATATGCGTGCAAATAGACTTTTGTAATGTGTTTGTTTCCTCGGCAGCTTCCGCGAGACAATTTGTGATATAGCGGAAACCCATTGTAATTCCAACGGAAATGGGATTTTAATGAGGTTCTACGCATCCCTGTGTTGAAGACAGCAATGACAAGACGCTGCCTCTGGCGTGTTTCCACATTGTGAATACCGATCCCGCACGCGGGGAAAAGAGGCCTCCTCCAAAGTTTACCCTGACACACCCGTGAACCAACTCCACCAGGAAGCGGCAGCTGTTCCCAGCGGGTGTCGAGGCCCCTGTGAGGCTGCTTCGAACTGCAGGTCGGATAATAGCCGATACGGTCGATGCAGCTCCAGAAGACCTCCAAAAAGAAGGAAAAACCTGGGTTGACTTATTCTCATGCTCGCGTCTTGGTTGAGTTGCCTTGATTGACGTTGATCACCTGTGTTTGAGCCGGGCGGCTTCATAGCGCACGTGTGTTGGAGTCCCCCTGCGTCGGGAGATTCAGACCCTCGAGCCCTCGTTCCCCTCCTGCAAATCCCACCCCTGCTACCTCTACAATATATGCAGGGGAACGTATTAACAGGACGAGCCGGGGGGCCCCTTCCCTCCGCCTCCCCCTGCCACGCCAGATCTCTGAGGGAACCCTCCGCCTTGCTGCCGCATCGCGGCCCAGAGCTTTGTCAAGGCGTGAGAGAAGGCGGCTGCCTCTGCTTTTCCGCTGGGGCTCCCCGTGTTGGGCTCAAGTCGGAGCTGAGCGACGCTCTCATTACGCTGTGTTCGAACTCGTGCAAGGACGTACACCGCGAGGATCATAGCGGTGTCGCGCCGCTCCACCCGCCTTCCCCGCCTCGCCTCGCCTCGCCACCGAGGTATCGTGAGAACTTAGCCGCGTTGTGAGAGTTTCCTAATGAATTCCTGGTTGACATTTAAGGAAAGAAATATGCATGAGTTTGTGTAATGAAATACTTGGAGCACCACAATCTTGAATATTGCATGTATCTCATTAGAGGGACACACGCGAGCACGTTCAGCCACGTTCACACGCTCAATCTGTGTTTAGTATGTTTTCATGAGAAGGTTCTGCACATGCTCCCTGTAATGTGCTATGCACTAAGAGCCTTCACTAAGGTTTCATCATTTTCAATGCAATCTTACATATTGCAGAGTTGCATTTTCTTTGGATGACTACTGTAAATCCACTGACATAAGGACCAGATCAGTTGGGTATAAATTGAAGCAGATATCGTCCTGTACGCTGTCTGTTAATTCCGACAAGTTTTGCCCGACTCCCGTCAAAACTAGAACTACCGCTGGTGCACTGTTCACCTTAATGACATTCATTCCTGTACAGTAGATTACATTTTTATTCATTTGGAAAGACAGGTGTTTTTGTTTTTTTGTGAAATGGAAAAATACTCAACGTGGAGAAGGTACTGTAATAGCCTTCCCCTTTCAATCCACTTCCATCCTTTTAGTCCAACGATGTTAAACTGTGTTTCAGTTGCTGCCGTACTTAGTTTTTTCCTGAGAGGCCCAGATGAGTGCTGTCCAGGGAGGAAAAAAGATGGGTGTTTGCAATGAGTGTGGCTTATGTGCATGTATGTGTGTGTGTGTATGTGTGTGTGTGTGTGTGTGTGTGTGTGTGTGTGTGTGTGTGTGTGTGTGTGTGTGTGTTTGAATGCGTATGTGCATTGTGAATCTCACTGTTGATTACCCAGGGGAACAGATGAGTAGGATGAATGGAAACACTACTACCTGGCTGCTCTCATATACACACACACACACACACACACACACACACGATAACAGCTTTGCTCTCCAGTTAAAACCGAACCTTGACATAACTTATGAGCAGGGAGAGACACTGACCCACTCACTGACAAATAGGCTTACACACACATGTGCACATGCACATGAACACACCCGGCATTGTTAATCAACCGCACACACTCCTCTCTCACGTGCACACACTCACACACTATCACAATGACACTTTAATGACAAACCAACCAACATGGAGAATGGCTATCAAGGGACTATTGACCCCCATTAATGACTCATAGAGAGACGTGTTAATTCACCTGGGACACTGCTCTATTGTGTGTGTGTGTGTGTGTGTGTGTGTGTGTGTGTGTGTGTGTGTGTGTGTGTGTATACCAGCCACTCTGTCTGTCTGTCTGCCTGCCTGTCTATATTTAATATCGATATCTTTCAGCTACAGTTTAATGAGTGACTTCTGAAACGACAGCCTGTAAGCTGTTTGTTTGACACTGGGAAGTCCGACAGATGTAGACGGTATCAGCACCGCTGGGATAGTTGTAGCTGGATGAGAGGTCAAGGATTAGCACGTTGCTAAGCTTGTTGTGATCACAGATTGTGGAGGAACACAAAAAGGGCAATGCCAGGGCATAAAGAGCATGGATTAGTCTCCGGGATTTGATCTAGAAAGCGGCCAGGTTGGGGTTGGGGTTGGGGTTGGGGTTGGGTCGAGTGGCTCGCTTGATGGCTGGATCGATGGCTGACTAACTAGTGGGTTCTATGCATACCTGGCTGGGGGATTGGCTGCGTGACCAACCGATTGGCTGCTTTGTGCTTTGACTGTCGGCCGGCTGTTGCGGAGGCTGGCAGGCTGCCGACCGGAGCCGGAGCTGGCAGAGAGCAGAGCCAGAGACCTTGGGCGTGAAGGTCTTGATGGTAGGTCATGAGCCATAGGGTTTGGTGGCATTTGCACGAGGGTACATGAAATAGTCCTGATTTTTCCATCCTGAGTCCTGTTCCTTTAATCAAATGATTGGAGGAGACGTTCCAGCTTCATAAGACCCAGTGGCTCAAAGAGGTAAGCTGCTCTGGGAGGGCTTTCAGGGTTCGAAGACTTGAGGCTTCAATGCCAAGTGAGCTTTTGAAAGCCGGCACCCCAAGGGCGTGTAAAAGTACCCGGAGACCAGGCTTGAGGGTGAAGGTGACCCGTTGACGGCGTCGTAATCGCGGACCCGCGGGGAACAAGTTGTCTTCTCTGGTCGTCTGTTTTAAGGAATAATGCTGTCACTTGCTGTGACAGCAGCCCTGAAAGGCGACGTCTGAACTGACCACACCACAGAGTCCCGCTGGGCCCCAGCGTTTCTGAGATGATGCCTCTTGGTTGTCCCTATGATAGAGAAAGCATGTGTAGTGCCCTCTATGGTGCCCGAATATCAAAGATTCTCAGGTCTTATGCTGCTGTCCATTGAGAGGGACAGACGGGTTAACTGTAATAAGGCCATTGTTACAGTCAAGATCATTGTCTCCACTCTGGATGCTCTAGATGGTGTTTCAGGTTTTACAAAATAATCAAAATTTTGTCAGGGGCCTTTTTTGATTTCCGTCCCTGCTCCTAAAATCCTCCGTGCGCACCACTGGCCATCAGATAGGATTGTTTCCATGCCGTGATGGAAATGACATGAGCTGTGAATATCTGAAATCTTGATCTGTGAGTAAGACCAAAACACACGGCTCCTTCTTTTGAGCTCGAACAATGTGGCATTGTGACGGCAGCGACAGGCCTCATTAGCGGCACCACAACCTCGAAATCTGAGCTCTGCAAGCGAGGCCGACTTGTATAGACGCTCCTACCTCATGACTCACCTCGGGATCAGAGCGGCGAGTGTCAAACTACCTGGCAAAGCCGAGGCTTCTGACTCAAGTGGCAAAACAACACAGAGGCTGCCACATTATTTGATACTGCCAAGTTCATTGGATACGAGGGCTCGCAAGGCTTCTCTCCTCTTCTCGACGAGACAGAATGCCATGTGGGGCGGATAACAAAATGAATAAAAAACACTTTAACAGGATTAAGGACTCTTTTTAATTGCGGTACTGCCTGAACATGCAACAGTATGAGCAACTGTGGTGTTGTCGGTGCCATGGATATGTATGAACTCACCCAGACACCGTGCAGGCTCCAGACTGATCCCTATCAAGCTGTTTGTGCACGTTAAACGACATCAAACGTTCCAAATCGCACATCCTCTATCAACACGAAAATACAGGGCAGCACTCCTGCCACAATAAAACGATAAACTATCTTGAGCTCGCTAAATAGACCCATCGGTGAAGTCAGGAGCAGTCACAGTGGTAAAAAGCACCTTTATCCATCGAGTTGAGCTTTGTATAAGTAGAATCTTTTCAAGGAGATCTCCCGGCTCTATATGCGACTTTCTACCGACTCTGAGAGATTGCAGTTGCAGTTCGAGTCAATTTTTTTTTCCGTTTTGAAATTAATATTATCCGGCAAAGGCTGGAAGGTAGTCGTTCCCGCATTGGCCTCTTTTTTCGGAAAGGTTACATACGGCGTCTGTTCCCACAGTGGATGACTGTTGCGGATACAGCACCTAATGCACGCGTGGGAGATGTCTAATATCACGCGAGACTGGACAACAGAATAGTTTTTTAGACCAGCGCTTCGCTCCCCGTCTCCCTAACCCTCCCGCAACGACTCTTCCCCCCTCTGACAGAGCCGGCACGGAGCCCCTGTCCCCGGACACAATAACCTTAACCCTAAGTTATTAAATCAGTGTGATCATTTTCAACCTGTCCTACAAAGCCGCACCGCCATTTTCCCGTAAATTGTACTACTTCGAGAGTGCGGAAACTTACGGAACGACTTTTACAGAACATTGACACCGGCTCCTGTTCCCACCTGACGCCAATGCGGAACATTGGCGGTAGATTTACGGCTTTCAGCGCAAGCGGGAAAGGGGCTATACTGGGCTGGATATTTCCATCCATTAAATCCCGGGCCGAGAAGAGCTGGTGGAAAAACAAAAAAAAGTCAAGGGCATATCGAAGTCTTCATGACATGAATTTTATTTTTATTTATTTTTTATTACATTTTGCATTAAATTAAAGAGATTTTTTTCTTTACAACATACATTAAGCTGTGATTCAGATGTTAAGGAAGTGGAGAGAGTAGGGCAAAAAATCCTCGTGACATCACAATATCTTACAAGCTTACAAAGTTCAAAAGGTTCAGAATCTGAGAGAAGAGAGAACGTCCGACTCAATTTGCATCTAGTAGCAGTGTATCATAGCAAGGATGAAAGACAAAAAAAAGGCACACACCAAAGAACCTCACTGGCCACAGCAGCCCTCACAGTCACGGCCATTTTCAACGTTCTCCGGACTAACCCCCAGAACGCTCGGTGCTCTTCAACAACATTTTGAAAACGTGGGCATAACTACATCTGAACGCTAAATATTCTGAACCCGAGTTTGAATTCCTGGGGGTGAATTTAATTGATCATGCTCGACATGGACACAGGCTAAAATCGAAACATTTCCGTGGTAGGAATGTTTAGTCCTCGGCCAGCATTACTCGGGTTCTGGGAAAGCAGCTGCTTCATGTGATCGTCCAAACGTTTGCTCAATGGGCCCAAATGGTACATTTTAAGTATAAGCCTGATTTGGTGGTGGGGGTCTGGTAAATTTTGACTCACTCGAATGCGCTGTTCTTGGGCCACTTTGCCCTCTTTAAGTCATTGTGTAAAATAACGGTGGGACGTAGTCAACGCTGACCTCTGACCAGGTTAGAAAAGAGGCAAATTCCCCCCAAATCCGCCTTAGGACCAGACCTAAGCCGTGGCACATGAGCTGGTCAGCATACACATGTGCGTGTACGTTAGTTGAGTTCGCACGTACTACTGGAGCTCATGGGTCACATATCCAACACCCCCCTCGTCAAGCTGTTGATCGAGACGCAGATGGCTTTTCTTCACGGAGGGAAGGAAATTTGCCTGATATCAAGAGAGCTTTGTTTACCTACACAAATCACACTAAAGGAGTGCTCTGTCGACTTCAGGGTTTGGGGCGGTGGAACGGGCAATAGAAATTATCGGTAAAAAGAAAGCGGATCAAGGTTCAGATTGGTAAACAAGTCAAAGTCCTAACTGTTTGTGAGGCTTTAATAATGGGGTTTAGTATCAACTGCTCAAACCTCATCAGAGTGTGTTCTCTCTTAAAAAAAATAAAACCAAAAATCCTAAATAGGGTACATCTGCTAATATTGTTGTTTGAGTTCGATTTTCCACAGGAACCAGCCTGTTTCTGCACCTGCCTAGTGAATGCTGCACACGAGAAGCATGAAGCCCGGTTAGTACAACGGTTACCTCGGCTTATCTCGTTCTGTTTATTTTGTAAATTGGCGTTGGACTTTAATTGCAGTGCGCCAACATGAACCATATCGGCCCCTCTCAGTGAACAAACATTAATTCAATTAATCAATCAATCAATTAACCATCACTCCAATCAAAACAAACGTCCAAAAAATGAACAAAAAAAAATAAAAATAAAAAATACCAGGACTTTAAAATTGTATAAAATAGAAAATGAAAAACACTCACAACATCATCATAGACACTGCCAGCACAACATAAAGGGTTTCTTTAAGCGCATTGATGGCACAATCCAAAATGAACCACAAAGCTGAGTGTGTTGTGTATGTGTGAGTGTTGCGTGAGTGTTTGTGTGTGCATGTATGTGTTGATGTGGGAGGAAGCGGGCCCCCCATCTCTCCGTCTGTAAGTGTGTACTGTTTCGGGACCAAAGTTACAACAAGAACACCTACATTCTTTAATTGCCTTTTTATCAAACCAGGGAAATACCATGATGTAAGAAAAAAATTAAAAAATACTACGAGGAGACAGATTTAACAGCTATGAAAAGAAAACATTGTCACTACTTTAGGGTGTAAGGCACAAATTTACATGTGGAAGAGAAACAGGCAATCTAAATGAATGTTTATTTTTGTCGTTGCCTGCTTGTCTTTGTGATGCTGCCGGAGAAAGAGACACGTTTCAAGAAGGGAGGCTCCTCTCTGCCGCGGCGGGCTTCTTCTAGTCCATGTGCATGTGTACGCAGGTTTCCACACTGTCGTTATTTCCGCGGCTGCTTGCTTTTCATTTTCTTTGCAACATGCAACAGTGAGCTTGGGTGGCGCCAGTGAGCCAGCGGCCAATCAGGACTTCCGTTACAGACTCGCGCAGACCCACAGTGCTGATTGGAGGATGCTCATTGGATGAGTGAAAGCGTCTGTTTTTTTGTTTTATTTTCTAATTGGTCTAAAATAACAAAGATTCTGGTCCGCAAAGGATAAAGGTCCCTGTCTGGCACAGTTTTAAATAAATATATCCTCCTCTACACAGAGGTAACATACTGTATATCTCAAGCTGCAGAGCCACCACGTCCCGCTGTAGGACCTAGTGGACCATAGGTCATCAAGAAAGTTCTACTGGATCCAGTTTAATGACTTTAAATATTTTTTTTTCACACTTGATTAATTGATATTAAAAAGATTTCTTCGTCCCTCTTGATTTCTCTCTTGCTCTTAGCCTAAAAAGTCCTTTTTTTTTTTTTTTTCTTCAAAAGCACTTAATAAAAATAAATACAACGAGCTATTAGTATTAACAGTCATGTGTTATTCAGAAACCAGTACAGTAGAAGGTTCTTTCAGCCCAGGCTTTCGGTCAAACCAAGGCAGGACTAAATCTCTGTATCCAGTGGAGCTGTAACACTGAGAGGCTTTTCACAGTTTCCAATGCAAACTCAGGCTGCATGTTGTCCTTTCAGTCAGATCTTAAGTCTCTGTGTCCCACTGCCCGCTGGCTTAAATCGCCCGGTCCTCAAGGTACTGTACAACAATTTCTCTGCACCTCTCTACACTGCCTTGCCGGGGGTGTGCCTTTGTCGGTTTGATAAAGAACATGAAACAACATCAGAGAGAGCAGAAACCAACAGAACCACCATCTTGGATGCTACAGGGTGACATGTGTTGCCATTGGATGGAGATTTTGGCTCGTGGCCTGATCTTCTTGTGTTTCAGTAGCAAGTGCTCCCGTGTGTGTTGACAGTGGAACTGGGAGCCAGCCAGAGCCTGAACTCAATAACAGCAACAAACGACAACAACAATTTATATTAATATTTACATATTTATATAAAAAGATTTTTTTTTCTTAGAAAAAGTGTGTTGCATTTTTCCACTGTACTGTACATCGACAAAAAAAGCACTCGCAGGAGATGAATGTTGTGTTCCCTGTTTCTTTTTTCTTCCGCAGAACCTTTTCCTACTGTCCATCCAGACTGGACTGGCTGCCTGACTGACAGACTATGTACAGGAGTCACTGGACTTGACTTTTGTCGAGAGGGAGACTATGGAGGGTTTGGGTGGGACGTCAGGCTTGAGATGTTTGATCCCCGTTCTAGGCAGCGAACCATAGGAGCTCATTCCAGGCTGCCGCGACAGAGACACGCCCTGCGCGGTCATGTGTATGGAGTCCACTCTCTGGGGTGCAGGCGGTGGGGTCTCCACTCGGTTGAAGCTGTGATGTCTCGACAGATGGGAGGAGTTAGAGGAGTTGGTGTTGTGCTTCTTCAGGGCGGACGATCCAGACGCGGAGGATCCCGAACCTTTCCGGAGGCCGTAGACTGAGGAGTGGACCTCCAGGCGCTTGCCCATCTGTGGCACGGCAGGGGGGATGGTGAGGGAGGCCTCTCGCAGGGGGACGCGGGGAGGGAGCATTCCGTCTGGATCCACCATGTTGAGGCTGTGACAGGGGCTCTTCACCGCCTTGTACTCCAGGGTGGCCCCCTGGTCGTCAATAGGGTGGTGGCCCAGGGCGATGTCGCTGCGATGGGGCTGCTCCACATACTCGTGCTGGTAGGCCTGCTGGTGCTGCTGGAGGTGGGGCTGGAGCTGGTGCTGGTGCTGCGGCAGCGGGAGGACCACCACGCTGGGAATGTGGCCCGGAGAGGCCCTCAGGGGCAGGTCTGTGGGAATAACAGCGGACCCCATGGGCGGCATGTCCTTCGTACAGGCGTTGATGAGGTTCTGGTTTCTTTCCCACTCTCGGCTGCCCCGGCTGGGCTTGCGACGGGGCTGCATCGGGGTGGATTCTGGTGTCGGCAGCGCTGCCAGGTCCAGGTGGTGCTGGTCTGCTTTGATCAGCATTTTCCCATTGGGTGTCAGTCTCCCCCCCATCAGGGGGGTGAGGATGGCTTCTGGGCGGCCATCTTTGGCCTGGGTCTCAAACAGCCCCGTCAGCTTGGTCACACTGTTCATGGACCCCCGGCGTGAGTGGAGGTGGTGGTTGTCCTTTTCTTTGCGGCCTGTCAAGTCTATGTCTCTGCGACGGTGGTCGCATACGCAGTAGACGATGATGCCGGAGAAAATGGCGCCCATGGCGAAGGCCAGGATGACCGCAATGGCCAGCAGGGTCACGGGAACGAGCTGGTCCCGCCCATTCTGGTAGCTCTCACGGATCACACCTGTGGAGAGAGGTGGAGATGACAATCAGAATGATGGACGAGCAGTACTCAGAGTACTGCAGTAGTGCTTTTTGCAGAAGGGTTCTTTGGAAGGTTATAAGAAGCACATTGAGAAAATGAACAATTATAAAAATGTTTCTCTCTGGGTCAGATTTTAATAAAAAAATAATAATTTGGAATAATTTAATGAAAGATATGCAAATAATGCACATATCTGTGTGGTTTTTGGAAAAAAATAAACGAGAAAACACCACTAAAATGAATACAAATAGTTATACTTGACTTGAACCAATTTCCATATTTTTTCAAAAAATCCAATCTTAGACTATAAATTGTGTTTTGGCTGGGCCATTATGCTCCACATTTTAAACCTGTGATAAAATCTTCTGCTGAAATGAAAAAAGAAAAAAAAAACACTATGAGTTGAGATAACAGAGCGTGAAATACCCGACACTTTTCTTCTCACAGATGCAAATAGGAGACTTTTCATAAAGCTTGGATCCAAGCTCATGAATCAGAGAGAATACATTAAAAAGACCCTGATTAGGAGCTAAATCCAATGAGCTATGTCATCAGTTTCTTATGAAACCACCACTTTCACAGACCAGCAAAGACTGGCTCTGACACAGCCAAATAACGGGTAATTCAATAAAAGCAGTCCGACTGTGGCAATAAAGTATTTCAGCCATCAAAGAGCAAGAGCAGAGGGTTGTGTGTGTGGGGGGGGTTTAGAGGGACACACACACACACCCACCCACCCACACACACGTTCATATTGTGAGGGCGACTGCATGCACCCACACAAATGTATGCATACTATAGTACAGTATACTGTATATGTTCTGATCATCACACACACATGCACGCACGCACGCACGCACGCACGCACGCACGCACGCACGCACGCACGCACGCACGCACGCACGCACACACACACACACACACACACACAGATAAAAAGGATAAGCTAATGCCTGTTGATGAATGTGGGTATCTAATGCAGCACTCTACTCATTGGGTTACACACACCAGTCCACACGAGAGCAGAGATTTATAATGTGTTCACACACGACCTGTGGCCAGAGCAGATCAGTTCTCAAAGACAGGGGATTAGGCAGGTGGGTTCCGTCACGTGGAAGCTCATGCTGTTACTGAATAATACAGGTACAGCGTATGTATTTGTGTTTGCTGTTATATAATTCACTCTTTTCTGCAGAAAAACTGCACTTTCTTCATGATATAACACTTTGACAGCTTACAGGCGTTGGTCAAGTTCAAGTCCTGTAAGAACTCGTAGTAGTTGTTGTAGTAGAACTTGTAGTTGCTCTTTGAGAGTTCTGGTCTTTGGTGACAACAAAAGTTGGGGCACTACAAAAGCGAGGTGAGGGATCGGGACGCTGTTGGCAGAATTTCTCGGCCATAATCAAATCCGTTTTTTATTAAAGGTCTCTGGCCGAGTAATGAGGTTTGAAGTTGGAATAGTTTGCAAAGTTCTGTAGAGGGGCTGGTCCGCACAACATTCCTCATGCCACCAGGAAATACTCTCTCACCGCCTGGATTTATGGAGGGCTCGGCAAAATTTTGCATACACCCGTGGCGTCGAGGTATAGTTTATGTTCATTTTAATGTGTTGCGTGTCTTGTTGTCCCAGGGTCAAAATGCTTTAAATCATTAATTCCCGTCGAAGCCTCGCAGTGTTTCAAACAGGAGGAAACGCTGGACGGGCAAAAAGCAGCAGAGCCGCAGCTGCACTTCGTGTGTTCAGGTTGCACTTACATTTTAGAACCGCATGGAGAAAAGGAAGAAATTGCAATTGCAAGAAATTGCAATTGCCAAGAAATAGGGCTAGTCTCGCCGAGGCGCTTGCAGCTCGGCCTGCGTGGCGGAGAGCGAAGATGCCGGCGCGGTATCTTGGGCGAGACACAACCCAGACGCGGCGGCTGCAGAGTAATCTGTTGTCACGGAACCAAAACTCCGGGCTCCGTCTAACGAACGTCCGTAATCCCCACTCTCTGCACTCGTGCTCCATCAGATCTCCGACACGTCTTCGAGGCCTTTTCTTCCCTGCCAAAGCAAAGCCGGGCTTCAGACAGTTCGTCGCTTGTTAAGTGCAGCGCGGATTAAAAAAAAAAAAAAAAAAAAAGGGCAATTACCAAAACTCGGGTCAGTCCTCGTTCGTCTTGAGGGAACATAAAAGAAGAGGGTCGGAGCGCCCGTGCAGCGTTCCAGGTGCTTCGCAAAAACAAAAGCCCTTCAAAAAACGTTGGCGCTTCGGTGCCGACGTGTCCAGATGAGTGTTATCCGCGGTGAGGTATTAATGGCGGACATGTGCGGCTAAACGACCCGGCGATGTGAGAAGGCCATCTGCTTCCCATCTCCACCCAAACATCTGAAGGAAGACGCTTTTCTCCGCCGCCATCGCTCATCTCTCCGGGCGGAGCTCCTCGCCTCCCACCCCTCGCTCGTCCTCCCGTCCATTCGTCTATTCATCACCCGCCTGACGCGGCCGAAAAGGAGGAAAGGAGGAAATGAAGAAAGGAGGAAAGGAGGGAAGATGGAAGATGGAAAGGAGGGAAGGGCCAAAGGAGGAAAGATGGAAGATGGAAAGGAGGGAAGGAGGAAAGGAGGAAAAGAGGAAAGGAGAAAAGGAGGAAAGGAGGAAAGATAGAAAGATGGAAAGGAGGAAAGGAAGAAAGGAGGAAAGATAAAAGGGAGGAAAGGAGGAAAGGAGGAAAGGAGGAAGGGAGAAAAGGAGGAAAGGAGGAAAGGAGGAAAGAGGCAAAGGAGGAAAGGAGGAAGGATGAAAAGGAGGAAAGGAGGAAGGATGGAAAGGAGGAAAGGAAGAAAGGAGGAAAGAAGGAAAGATGAAAGGAGGAAAGGAGGAAAGATGGAAAGGAGGAAAGATGGAAAGAAGGAAAGGAAGAAAGGAGGAAAGGAGGAAAGATGAAAGGAGGAAAGATGGAAAGGAGGAAAGGAGGAAAGGAGGAAAGGGAGGAAAGATGGAAAGGAAGAAAGGAGGAAAGGAGGAAAGATGAAAGGAGGACAGATGGAAAGGAGGAAAGGAGGAAAGGAGGAAAGGAGGAAAGGAGGAAAGGAGGAAAGATGAAAGGAGGACAGATGGAAAGGAGGAAAGGAGGAAAGGAGGAAAGGAGGAGTGTCATTTTAACCTCCTGGTCCTCTTGATTCATCTCCCCGTGGACGGAAGCACCGAGTGGTTCGAGAAATTCTGGTTTCAAAGTCTCGTCTCCAGTCGAGCGAAGAACTGGTGGGTGGAGTCATGCTCCGCCAGAGCTTTTGGCATCTTTAACCCCTCCCGCCCCAACAAACAACAAACAAACAACAGCAAAAAATATATATATTTCCGCCGGAAAATTAAAACAGCATAAACAAAGATTTGGGGCAAAATGATCATTTTTCCACAACAGCTGTAAATAAAGGCCATCCAGGCTTTTCTTCTTTCAGCGGCGCTCTCGTCCTCACAGGCCCAGTCAAAGGGTCTCGGGCGCCGGATTTCAATTTTTCGATTTTTTTTTTCCCGACCTTTCTGCCGCACAAGGTCAGCCTTCTCGGGGCGAGGAAGTCGGGTCTCGCATTAGACGCCGGCCTCCGGGGGCGGCGGAGCCAAACGGAACAGGGCCCCCGGCGGCGTGGGCCGAGCGGGTCCCCGCGGAGCCGCCCCGTTGCCTCCCGACCCGGGCGTGGGAGGGAGGTTAGGGCCCCGGTTGAACCCGGGCCCCGACCGGGTCTCTCGCTCTGTCTTTTGAATTTTTTCTTTTCTTTTGACTTTTCCGCCATCACGCACGCACACACGCGCACGCACACGCACACACAAACGCACGCAGTGTTCCCTCGCTTTTCCACAGGGGTCTTCGGGGTGTTTAAAGTCAACCTTCCCCCGAGGCCCTCGGAAGGGAAAGAAAACAAAAAAACCTTTGAAGATCCCCGTCCTTCGTGTGTGAACTCCATTGTCTCCCGTCCGGACATCAAGGGGACGGGGAGCAGACCGAGCGGACACCGGCGCCGCCTCCGACCGTAAATCAAAGCGTTTCAACTCTGGTTGAGAACCGGACACGAATCCATCAGGAAGCTTTTCAGAAAACTTGACCTTGAGGAGTCGGGGTTCGCAGCGCCCGGTGTTGCTCTCACACTGCAGGACCTTGCACTGACTGTACACAAAGTACTCATCTGTTACTATACTAATCTGTTACTATACTCATCTGTTACTTTACGCATCTGTTACTAAACTCATCTGTTACTATACTCATCTCTTACTCTACTCATATATTACTGTACTCATATGTTACTATACTCATCTGTAACTATACTCATCTGTCACTATACTCATCTGTCACTGTACTCATCTGTTACTATACTCATCTGTCACTATACTCATCTGTCACTGTACTCATCTGTTACTATACTCATCTGTCACTATACTCATCTGTCACTATACTCATCTGTTACTGTACTCATCTGTTATTATACTCATCTGTTACTAAACTCATCTGTTAGTATACTCATCTGTCACTATAATAATCTCTTACTGTACTAATCTGTTATTATACTCATCTGGTTTGATGATTTGCAAGACTTCCTGTGGATTCCTGCACCTCCAGACGATGATCTAAATTTGACGCCGCCTCATATCGCTCCGTGCAGACGAATGCACGTCTGATACCAACGAAGTTTTCACCGTCAAAACAATCTTTTAAATTATAAACATAATCATCTGCGCCACTTTGGAACATTTAAATATTTTCTTCAACCCCCCCCCTTCCTCTCTCGCTCTTGATCTTTCCCCCCCTCTGTCTGACACACTTTCTCTCTTTTAATCTCTTCTGAAGAACCAACTGTCTTAAGCCTACAGAGTTTGCCTTTGTATGGTGTTAGAGAAACTTCAAAGGCAGTTTAACATCACAGGAGTGGGGGTGGTGGTGGTGGGGGGGTTGCGGGGAGGGCTTAACCTCTGACCTCCGGCCATCGCACACAGAGACACGGCGTCTGGAATCGATAAAAATCTCAATCGGCCCCCAAAACCCCCACTCACTTATCTGTCACTGCTCTGTGTCAAAAGACAAGATAGTGGCCCGTGAACACTAGAAAACACACACACACACACACGCACGCACGCACGCACGCACGCACGCACGCACGCACGCACGCACGCACGCACGCACGCACGCACGCACGCACACACACACACACACTCAACCCATTGAGGGAAGATGGCGGCGGGCGGGGGGCAGGAGAGTAAAACGTGGCGGTGAAGACATTCGCCGTGCCTTCGTGGTAAGGCTCCATTCCTCGCTTGAAGGGACTAACGGTTGTCAACTTTAAAGAGGAGGCAGCCACTTAGATAATCACGGCAATTCATTCATTATGTTCCATTAGAGGCCCTGCTTAGGATATCACGCCATTAGGGCTTGTGTATATTTGTGTGGCAGTAGGCCCTCGACTTTGTGCGTTAAAGTTTTAATTCAAAATTAAAGCCGGCGAAATCAAGAGTGTTGTACACCGCACACTGATGATTCACTTACGTGGTAATTAAGTTTCCAATTATATTATCATGCAATGGAGGTATCGGCTCACTGTGTTAACCTCTCCACCTCCGTGCATACATTCATTACGTTCCTCATTGCTTATCAACCCGGATCTAATTGCGCTGAGGACAATTTCCATCCCGTGCACACTTCTTTGAACTGAAACTAATATCTATTCATGGCTGATATACATATTATTCACACATTCGGGGCTGCACTGCATTGATAACACAGATCCGACAATTAATCCCATTATTTCTGAATCTGCTTAATGACAATGGGGGCACGCCGAGGTTTTGAGTGCACAAATTGTGTTTGAATCCTGCGGAGAATATCTGAATAATCAGAGGAAAACTTTTTTTGTTGTTGAAAAACACTTAGGCCTGAACTCCCACAGCGAGCGGCTTTGTGCCGTATAAAGTTAACTGTTGTTCATTAAAATTCAGTCCTGATGAGTCACCATTCTACCGGTGGTGACTTACGCTACTCAAGTGCATTTCCTGGAGCTTTGACACATGAGACTGCGTGTCGGGTATTTGTGATCAGCTGTACGGTAGATTGTCCTAAAGTGCTCTGCGTGAGGGGAATTCATTCACTAGTAAGCGCTGGGAATGCTGAAACCCCGTCTGTAATCACTGATAATTAGACCTCGGTGAAAATGGCCCCGCTGAGCACCTGAGCCTCTTTCAATGAAACAGCTTTCCTCAAAGTAGTCGACTCACTCCCTGATACCGCTCCAGTTCAACTCGAAAGGAAACAGGAAACCCGCGTGCGGCCTGACGCTCGAGTCAAACCCAATAGAGACAGATGACAGATGCGCAACGTACGTACTGTACAAACACCGAGGGATAAAGTCAGGATTGATAAGAGTTGGGGACGGGCTTCACAGAAAAGGGCAGAAAACGAGAGAGCACGTGGTGTTGAACACAGCCAGTCAAATGGCCCCCGAGGACTCCACAAATCATTTTTTGTTTCAGCTGGACGCGAGTGGGACGAGGCGACCGGACCGCGACGAATCTTTGTCGCCGGGGAGCGCACGCGAAACGTTGGCAATCGACTTCTACTTACGGGTTTGGGCGTGGAGCGATGAAATCGGGGAAAGAAGTCAACATCAAGGAAGTAGCCCCTCGGCAAACAAAACTCAAAAGGAACCGATTGGCTTTCCCTCGGGGACATCGTAGGGCTTCTCAGCTGCTGTGTCAGTCGTCTTTCAAGATGTGTTACAACCCGGGAAACCCCTCGTAGCAAATGGACTCTGGCCCGGATCTGGGCGATTTCTACTTAAACAGCTGGCCTGGATCCACGAGACCCATTTGGCTGGGCTTCAAATCGAGTGGACCGAAGCTGGCGTGGAGCTGTAAAATGGGTCAGGTTTGAATAACAAGTCCAGATTCGGCCCTGACCTACCATGGACCATCTCGCCTCCACCCCAGATCCATAATTATCCTGTGGAATAAAAAAAAAAAAGGGTGCGCTTGTTTCCTGGATGTTGTTGCCCCAGGTCCAATCCGAAACGCAGTGGAGAGATAGGCCGGTTCCCCGCTGGATCCGGGAGAGGGACGGATCCGAATGCCATGTGGGAAAATGACTGACTGTCGCCCCCAACAACCACTGTCATATTGTTATGGCGGATAAGACCCGCATTGACCTAATTTTGTGCAGTCTGAGGGCCCCTAAAGGATGCATTCACCATGGAAGGACACGACAACTTATGTTCTGCCCTCCAAGACTGAGCTGCAAATGAAGCTCTTTCAATTTCATAATATTCCTCAAAGCCTGACTACAACATCATTTTCTTCTTCAATTTGTATGATATTTTCCAAATTAAATATGGCAAATAGAAAACTATAAGCTTTGACTGAGACTTGAAACTATCCATTCCAATATACAGGCAGCATAGCACCTATATATTGTCACGGGGAAGTTGTCCCGTGTCAGGTCTTGGAACTGTAAAAAAAAATTTTGGCATTGGGTCGGTAATTGGTATCTCATTTTGAGAGGGGTCTCGCTGCGACCCGATCATCCCAGCACCACCTTGGCACACGGGTGTCAAAAAGCTGCCGGGAGCTGGAAATAAATCTCCCAGAGCAGCTGTCAGACAGTTTGGTCTTACTGTAAAAAAAAGAAAAAAGAAATTGGAAAAAATTGAAGATGGTTGGGCGGGGTCCTTCACACCGCCCCGGGTTACGGTCGAGCCGGGGAAACGTCTTTCATTGCAAAATTCATCAGCGGAAAATAATTCAGCAGTGTCTTGTGATAGGTCAATAATGCTTTAACCTCTGAAATGATTTTAACCAATCGAGGTGTGAACAAAACCTGCGCTTCACCGTATACACCGTATATATGTGAAACCATGTGCAACCTTTCTGGATGTTTTTTTTTGTTGTTGTTGCTGTTGTTTTCACATCAGAATACATTTGATGACAAATTCGTATCACACCACGTTGTCCGGGATGAGGTGAGTTAGTTAACGTGGACACACAAATAAGCGCAGATGTGCAGTTAGAACTGTATTGTCACGTGAGGACAGGCGATGGACGGGGACAGAGAGGCGTGGGGGGGAGGAAGGAAAGTTGTTATTATTGTTATTTATTTTATTTGTTTTTCCACAGCCTTCACCCATCACCCTCTCATCTTGCACGCTCGCATTTCCTTGTGTGGTTATCGGTCTTTGTCTCCTGCGTTTAACCACCAATGGTACATTTCTGCCAAACCCCCCATTCGGAAAAAAAAACAAAAAAAACGTTTTATTTTTCAGGCCCCCTTCTCTCTCACCATCCCCCCCTCCCCTATTATCCATGTCTCTCTCTCTCTCCCAGCTTATGTATTCCCATCTGTCTCTCTCTCCCCCTTCTCACCTTCTCTCCCCTCCCCCCCAGATAGCTCCTGAAATGAACCCATAAATTGGAGTAACACAGCAGTGGCTACAGGTCGGGATGGGGGGAAAGCTAGAAGGGGGGGGGGGGGTGTTAGGGTTGGGGCGGGGCGGGGCGAGGAGGGTAGACAGACGGAAAGACAAGCCAGGGAGCAGAGCTGGGTGGAATTCATTCCTGCCGACATGGGAAGAGATATCACCTCAGTTGGAGAAGAGACAGGGGAGCGGGGGGGGGAGCCGGGGGTAAGAGGCCTGGGGATGAGAAAGGAGGAGGAGGAGGGAGGAGGGAGGAGGGAGGAGGAGGAGGAGGGGCGGGAAGGGGAGGGGGGTTGGGCGATGCTCCATAAATATGTTGAGGAATTTGATTGCACTAGCTAAGGTATAGCCTTGGAACATGCCATCCTGGTCGGATGAGAGGTCCTGTGGAAAGGGAGACTGATCACAATGGCAGCAGATGGGGGTTCTGGCGGTGGAGGCAGCTTCGCAGGTGCAAGGGGTTTTGGTCGGGGCGCTGGCGGAGAGGAGGTTTTGAGATGGAAACGAGGGGCAGGGGGAGGAGAGGAGAGGGGGTGGGAGAGGTGGCGGAAAAAAATCTTCCGAGATGATAGATGTGGGGCCAGACAGATAGAATGACAGACAGGCACAAACACGGAACTCAAATGTACTGTGAAACACAAGTGGCCACCTGGTCGCTGCTGTCACCCCAGAGGAACTAATGATGCCGGTGGGTGCCAAATACTGCCAGTGTGTGAATACTCATCACATTTTAGCATTTCTAATTGCTCTGGTGGTGTAGGCTAATACATATTTGGCGCCACTGCAATATTCATTAGCAGATAAATCCCAAAATGCCTCAACTGTGAGTCAAAAAGTTTGGGTTATTTCTAATTCCTATTACATCAGAGAGAAGCTCTGTAACTAACTTTGGGGAAAATGTGTGAAAGAGTGAATTGCTCTCACATTCATTACCATAGCAAACCTTTTTTTTTTTTTTTTTTTTTTTTTCGACTGAACTTGTCAAATTAAAAGTTTAGAAAAGTCTTAATCCCTGTTCCACCTTGTGAGGTGCGCGTACGGCATTATCTCTACGGGGCTAAAATATAGAGAGGATAAAGTGAGTGAAATACTGCACCCATGACATTGCAGGATATTACATGGAATCCCATCCTGAACGTATGCCGTGCATGCATATGGTTTGTTTTCACAGTGCAGATGACACCTGAAGCCACAAAGGAAGAGGATGAGCGGAAGGGCGGAGAGGCGTGACGGGTGGAGGGACGGAGATGAATGCTATCGACCGCGGTGCCCAATTTGCCATGCTGAGAAGTGTGAAAGTGAAGTGAAAGGCAAAAGTGTGTGTAACACCATCAAAGCAGAAAAAAAAAGGGACAAATATATAAATAGAAAAACAAGCCATTGTCTCAAACCAGCCATGCAACAAACCAAAAAAAAAATCAAGACATGTGCACAGGAAAAACCAACGAAAACGAAACTCGTCTCGTCAAAGCAACCACAGAGCCAAAAACAGAATTGAAATAGGAAATAGAAAACAACATGAAAAAAAAGAAAAAAAAGAAAAACAAGCTGCAAATGTGTCAATAATAATACAGCATAAAACAAGAGCGGGAAGCATTGCTGAGAAACGTGAACCCCTTGTTGCAGGTATCTGAGCTGTCGAGCCAGCGCACACGCCCGGCAAATCAGGAAAGCGTTCCATCACGCCAAAAAAGCCAATTTCTGGCTTCCGGGAACTACATTGTTCACCGGGTGACATTTGTTTTTATGTCGGAACCAATTTGATGCGAAATGAACGGCGGAGGCCCCTTTCCCTTGCGGGGCCGGACTGGACGGGCGGTGCACTCGCTCAGATAACGGCAAACCAAGTGAGGCCGCAGCACGTGGTGATGCTGGCTGTAGGCATGCTATCCAAAAGTCTCTGCCGCCATTGTGCTCTGATCTACCTGTCTGTGGCTCGCTGCTTCCAGCCAACACGCCGTGGCAATTACCCCCGTCTTTGAGAGCGCCTCCGGGAGAGCGCCATTAGGAAGCCGGTGCGGAGGGCGCGGGGCGGGGGAGGTAACCGGGAACCTCGCGCATCGTCGGCGCCGTCGTCGTCGCGTGGTTTCGGCCGAGCGGCTGCGCCGAAACGCCGTCTTAGCGGCGGAAAGCGGTCGGGGAAAGACTTTTTTATTTTATTTCGCTGCAAAGTCCAATAACCTTAATTAATATTCATTCCGGGGGGGGTTTCTCAGGAAGGGCCATTATTGCGCGTCAATTCCTATGGATCCTCTATTAAGCGTAAGCTCACCTTAGCCCCAACCCCTTTTTACAGATACAGATTCCCACCAGGCCAGGGTGGGGTCATACCCAATCACCGTTACTGTCGATCGATGACTACCTCATCAAACACACCGCTCTTATAAAATGAACGATGTAACGTGGGAAGGACGGGTCACGTGTTGGTTTAACAGGATCCGATAATGAGTCCTGTTTTATTAGAGAAACCAAACATTGATCACGGACGCTGCAGCAGCCGTGTGTTTCGCTCCGTCTGACGCGCCCCGCCCCCGTCCCCGCCCCCGTCCCCGCCCCCGCCCGCACTATCGCTCTCATTTAGCCAGCGCGCCGTCCTCGCCGTTGCCGCGACGGCGGAAAAGGTTGTTAACGCAGGGGGAAGGCCGCTCAATGTCGTGTCACCTTGTCACGGAGCGCGGCGGCGGCGGACGGGGGCCAGGGCCGTCATCTCGTTGTGGAAATAAATACGTCGCCGTCACATTTTCGGAGCGCAATGGTCCGGATATTACATCTCTGCTGGGAGATCACAGTCCACGCCTAATAAATCTACCCTGCGATGGGGCATGCATGTCCACGCGCCTGTGTGCGTGCGTGTTTGGTGTGTGTGTGCGCGCGTGCGAGTGGCTGGTTTATAATTTATGCGTTTGTATGAATTGGGGGTTAGACGTGCGTCGCGAGGCAATTCGTTCCTGGGGAGACTCAATCTCCATCGCTAGTCAGCCGGAAGCAGCCAGGCAGCGGTAAATCTCAATTACAGACCCCCTCCCTCCCCGGCTCCCCACTCTCTCTGCCCTCCCTTGCCACAGGTGACAATGGACCAAATTGAGTGTTGGTTGTTGTGTTCCAAGGCTTACCATTGGCTTCTGGCTGAGTCTGAGAGGGCACAGCCATGTAGGGGTCCTCCCCTTTGCCTGAGCCCATGGGGGGGTCCTTCCGCTCCACCATACGGCCCCGCCCCAGGGGGCCCTCGGCGGCCTCGGGCAGGGCGGAGGTGGGGAACGGGAGGGAGTGGTGGTGGTGATGGTGGTGGTGGCCTGCCGGACACAACACAGGTTAAACTAGACGCTCGGCCACGCGCGGGGACACGGAGGATCTGCATCTCTCTAAGGGAGGGAGGGAGACGAGGAGCTACACTGGTGGAGGAGGCTGAACCCAAAACTGGAGGGATTCGCGAGACTGGGAGCGTGCGGAAGCGCATCCAAGAACAAAATAAGAATCCGAGAAACTACATTTCGGCATTTTAATTAGTGCTGATGCAAAAAAAAACTTTTCTCTTTCCTGGTTTTCTCACTGTATTTTTGGATGTGCTTCTAGGATCTGGGAGCGCATTTGTGTCTGTGCCTCCATGCGTACGCACACACACGCACATACGCACCCACACGCACACGCACACACACACCCAAAATTGGGACAGCTGCAAAAATGTGTAGGGCAACAAAGTGTTTCTCCTTGGTGACTCTGGGCAACTCATTAGCAACTACATGTAAATGCACTTGTTTGTGTGTGTGTGTGTGTGTGTGTGTGTGTGTGTGTGTTTGTGTGTGTGTGCGTGTGCGTGTGTGTAAGGGTCTCCCTCCCTCCCTCCCTCCCTCTCTCTCTCCCCCTCCTTTTCTCACTCGCGTGTCACAGTTCCTCCAGGCTTGTCAGAACAGAGCAGAGAACAACAGTCGTTCTCACCGGCACCGCAGGGCGCCTGCCTTTGATAGGGGGCAAAAAGGGGAGACTTTTTTTTTATTTTTATACATCCATCCTCTGGCACAGTCCGTCCACCTTTCTTCAGTTTCTACCTGTTGCTGCAGCCGCAACCAGCCTCTTTTCAACCTTTCCCTTCCATTCCAATCCATTCTTTTCAACAATACCGGCAATGCGCTTTGATGTGCGGGCTTTGTTTGATCCGTGCTTCCCCAGGATGAGGTCCGGCACACCCCGACTTGACGGAATATTTCTCTATTGCTGTGTAAAAAAAGGACCAGCGGCATTATTATTTGGTACGGAGGGTCGGTATGTGGGTGTTTTTGGAACTGTGCGTCCCAGCCCCATAGTACACGTATGCATCAAATAGTGACGGTGATGATCAAATTCATCATCTCACTCCTATCTATCTTCTATGTGTCATCATCACATTACCCTTTGAAATCCTGACGTCCTGTCAGTGTTGCAGCGGTCTTTGTTTCATCAACTTCCATAGCTTCCACCTGTCTGTCTCTCCGACTCCTTTTTCATCTCATGTCTTTAAGACGCGTGCGTCGCTTTCTCCCCGCCTGCCCCCCCTTTTTTTTCCAACGAAAATCTCAATCGTTGTCTATAGGAAGAGACTGTTTACCGCTGCGTATTCCTGAACCCTGCTAATCCCATTACCTTCCCACATACTTACACTTAAGCCACCGCGCACGATTCCCACGCTGGCACCGCTCCGCGTTTACTTAAAGGAGATATGACGGATCGCCACATTCTGGTGCCATAAAGCTTCGGCGGATGAAAAGTGGCGACGCTCTAATCAACATCTTGTCCGCACCGATGAGACGGTGATCGCGCGCACGTGTGTGTGTGTGTGTGTGTGTGTGTGTGTGTGTGTGTGTGTGTGTGTGTGTGTGTGTGTGTGTGTGTGTGTGTGTGTGTGTGTGTGTGTGTGTGTGTGTGTGTGAACAATGCTTATGTGAGAATCACAAGACAGGCCGACAGCCCCCCTACCCTCCACACAAACACGCCACCCTCACCGAGCCTCCCCGCTCCGCACTGCGTGGCAATCATTAAAATGATTTATTTAACTATTGGCCCAGGGCTGAGAGATTAGTGTGACAGGCCTATTTTATAATTCATTCTCCCACCACCAGGGGAAGCGCAATTCAGGCAGATGACACACATAAGAGCGAGGAGCTGGGGGCTTGGGCTCCTCCGCGGATCAGGCGAGGAAAAAAGAAGGAGGGGGAAAAAAAAAGGAAAAGACGCCCTAAACTGCAGACGGAAGCACATCCCTTGCTCTCCACAGATTAAGAGAGAGGAGGAGGAAGGGGGGGGGGGGTCTCGTTGTGAGGAGGGGGAGAAAGGAGGGGGAGAGCGGTGTAAGGGGGGCATATATTATCTTCATGTCCATGTCAACTGGCTACAGAGGCGAACTGAGAAGCAAAGACTTTCAACTTAGTGTGAAGCATGTGTGCGTGGGGACCATTTTGCTAGTGCAGGTGTGTGTGTGTGTTACTGTGTGTGTATGGGTGTGTGTGTGTGTGTGTGCGTGTTTTCAGCATTTCAGCTCTGAGTGTCTGAGAAGGAGCTCTGAATGTGTCTGTATGTGTGATCATATTTGGTCTTTCTGGAGTGCACATCCTCCAACACTGTGTCTGTGTGTGTGTATTTTTTGGGGGAGGTTCTTTTTTTCATTTTGTTTTTTGTTTTCACATGACCCGTATCAACAAAAGGAGGGAGAATCACAGTGGGGCCAGAGCCACGGGGGGTTGGAGAGAGAGACAGAGCGAGGCTGTCTGGAACGACTTCAAAATATCTATTCTTGTCATTCCTTATGGCTCTGACCGTTTTGATCTGGCAGCTGCAAGGTGTCTATGCGTGGGTGGGTGTGTGTGTGTGTGTGTGTGTGTGTGTGCGCGCGTGTGCGTGTGTGTGTCTGCATGCGTGGGTGTTTGTGCAGGACTTGGTGAAAATAAGACAGAGAGCGAGGGAGAAGGAGTGTGTGCTTGTGTGTGCAAGCCAATTTAGCAAACTTCAAATAATAAACTTCCTGATTAATGAGATGGGTGGGAAAGGTGCACAGTGTATAGGTGTGTTTGTGTGTGTGTGTGTGTGTGCGTGTGTGTGTGTGTGTGTGTGTATTATATTGAGAAAACAACATTAATCAGTCTGTACCAGGAGCAGACCTAATACACACTTTCCTTTTGCGATTGTGTTGTGTGATTATGAGGATACACATACCATATACAGTATATCGAACTGAGAAATTCATTAAATTAATGTGTTTACCTTTCCCTCTATGTATCAGCATGAGTGTGTGAGCATGTGTGTGTGAATGTCCGTGTGTGAACTCGGAGACAAACGGGACGAGCCTTGGTTGCTGTTCCATTTGATCCCTCCTCGCTCTCAACAGACAAGCTTCTGTTTAACATCTAACCCTCCCGCCCCCCCTCGTCCCTGTTTGCATCGTGTACTACTAGCGTGCGTGTTGATGTGTCCCTTCACCACCGGGCACTTAGCCGCTAACAACCAAATCCATCTAGTTAGGGAAGCAAAGGTCACGGCTAATCGATGCCCGCGCTACAGGCCGGGGAAGGCTCCAAGACACGGGGACGAGACGCTTGGTCGGGGGGGCCAAACCATTGTAATGGAATCAGGATCGACAAAAAAATAATTCTGATTCCAATGCCAATTAGGGGACGCCTGATTCCAGACACCAGGGATCGGGATGAGGATTCGGGGCAAGACGGCGGGGATGACGATTTACGTATTTAATGAGATGGACTGACCATGCTGCAACCCTTCATGACCTTCATAACTGGACTGAATATCTATAAAAAAAATTAAAAAAAAGGGGGGCGGGCAGGAGAGATAGAGAATAAAATTAAAACCTTGAGGCATTAATAACTTCTCGTTATACACTTGGGCGGAGTTTTCATTTCCCTGAGAGGTAATGATTGATTTATTGGGTGGAGGGATGGAGGGGGCTGGTGTCTGAGGAGAGGAGATGAAATGTGCAGGTCTGTCTTTTATGACTTCACCTCAATGTAGGGGGGGATACTTACCGTTCAGAGCCACAAAGGTATCTAAAAAGTAGAGAGAAAGAACGGAATTAGTCTTAGTGCCTGGGAGGGTGGAGGGCACCCACTCTTAAACATGATAAAAGGCCACGACGTTTTAAAGTAATTCAAAATCGACTCGCCGATCGATATGTTATCTAGCTCCTAATCAGTAGTAATCTATAGGGCTCCGACGGGTAATGCAGCCCCGGCGTCACGGCTTCCCTTGACTTAACAAAGTCATTGGAGGCGGAATACAGCGTATCGCCGTCCTGATCGAGAACCGAATACGGTGGGAATAAAATCCGGCATCTTCTCAAGTTCTCACAGCCAAATTCTTTATCTGCGGTGTTGCAGTCATCGAGAGGGACGACGGAGAACACACACGCATACAATGTTATTTTGAAGGGATTTAACTTTGCATATGTGTGGTTCTCTTTGTTTCCGCGGAGTCGTCGTGAAAAGACCTCAGAAAAGGGCCCGGATCACAGCTGAAAGCCGAGCCTTGTGTTCCGTGCTTTGCCTCGAGTTCCGCGACAGCTTGGGAGTAAATCCTCCGCCTGTGTGGGGCTGAGTGTTTCTGTTGTGTTGCACATTTACATTGCAGAGAGAGGGAAAAAAGAACCCCAGCGCTCGCCGAATGGGGCGCCGTACTCTACTGAGCTTCCACCCAGGCCAAGGGGAACAGCAGGGAAGGGGAGAGCAGAGAGGGGAGGGGGGAGAGAGAGGGAGACAGAGAAGGAGATGGATGGAAAACAGGCTGAATGCGAGGACAGAAGGGACACAGAGGAAAAAAGGTGATAGGCGGAGAAGGATAGAAAGACAGACCGAGGAAAGAGCAAGAGACGGCTCTCGTGAGGAGGGAGGGAGGGAGGGGGGTGCGGAGGAGAGAGAGAGGGAAAGAAGGAGAGCGAGGAGTGCTTACTTTGGCAGTCTCCCAGGCCATCTGTGTTGCCATGTTCCACGTCCTGCTCAAAGGCCGATCTGCGGGGGGAACACAGACATCATGGTCAGCGGCCGAAAAAAACAGGGCACGCCGGCAGAGGCCGGCGAGGTAAAGCAACGCGCTTTCTAGGCCGAGCCGTGGAAAAAAAACAAAGTAAAGAGCATGAACGCGAGATGTGTGCTCGCCAGCTCTGGCGGGGCCACGGAAGAACCCGATAACTGGAGCAGAATCAAAAGACGTAGAGCGACGATCCCCAGGACCCGAGGACCCCGATGAAGGAAGAGGGAGACGTCACTCAAGCCTTTGCCCACAACGGGAGGACTTGTGTAGGACCTCCAAACTTTCTGCACTTATTTGTGCAATTCAAAACCCCGTAAATGACCATTTCTTCGTTAAATGGATTTTTCTTGGTTTCTGCCGTCCGGCAGCGGTAGGGTTTTTCTATGTTTAGCGGCAGATATGGGATTCAACTGGGAAATCACATGGCTGAGGTCCTGGGCAGTAAGGGATAACAATGCTTGAGGGCCATCATATGACAGGGAGAAGGAGAAACACAGGGTAAGAGAGGTTGTTTTACAGAACGAGAGAGATAGATAGAGAGAGAGGGAGGGAGCGAGAGAGAGAGATTTTGAAAGATGTTATTTTCCAAGACATGCTGCAACGAGACCTGTTATTTTTTTTTTTGTGTGTGTGTGTGTGTTTTTTTTTTTTCCCTCAAAGACCACCAAGCAGGCGGTAAGGGGATCAGTGAAACAGAGCGGACCAACTGTCAACCAGGATCGCGGTCACGCATGGCAGCCTCTCACCCTCCTCACCCGCTTCGTCCACCCACCTCTCATCTTCCTCACCCTCCACTGGCCACAATCATGGCACCGCGGAGGGGAAATCATGTTTCAAAAACCACACCACCCACCCGTATCTTATCCCTGGACTCGAGTCCAGAGTTGACGTAGGCAGGAGGGGGGGGGGGGGGGACAAAAACAACAACAACAGTTCAATCCAACAAGAGAGTGCCTTCAAGATAAAATGCACTTAAAAGTCATATGAAAATGATTAAAATTGTTAATGAGCTGATTCCTCCGTTGACCAGCACCGCATCTGGACTGCACTTTGGTCGGGGAATAAATTGCTCGGCTGATAAACCAAATTCTCCTGATGAGCCGTAGACCGCATGAACCCCATCAGCAACCACAACAACGCAATAATCTCTATATCTCGGACTGTATTTAATCTGCTTACATGATTTGCCTATCACAGGCATCCGTAATCGCTAAGCAGACGCAGAGTTGCACATTTCAAACCTATCTAAGCACAAATGCCATCCCAGCACTTTGGCCGCAAATTAAATTTCGACTAACACCCCCCCCACGTCTGGTATCTAGGTTTCTTATCAAGACATGGTAAAGTGCCGGCGGCACGGAGGTGAGAAGTTCAACGCGGGCCGGGACAAGCCGGCATTAAAGGCATTAACGGCGAGATGCGGAGGGGATTTCTTGCACGGCGCGCTCGCTCAGAATGTCGGTTCTTGCAGCTTGAACCCGAGGTATAATGAGTTTACAGGGTTCCAATCCCACTGGCCCACTTACCACACGGCTGAATCACCCACGAAAAGTCAAAACAGAGGAGAGAACGTTTGAGCTTTTCTTTTTCTGGCACGGGCGTGAGAAAACCCCAATCCCAGGGTGAACCCTAAATAAAGGGTTTACAGTGCACGGCTGGAGGGTAAAACCGGCGGCGGTGGCGGTGGGGGTGGGGGTGGTGGTGGTGGCGGAGTGGGACGCTCACGCCGCGCTATCGGCCGACACAACCGTAGCGGGAGAAGCCGCCGGGGGGGCCACATTGTCTTGCATCAGATCAGATCCTGATGTAATGTGCAGAGGGGGGACTCTGTTTGGCAAAACGGTATTCAGTAAAAAAAAAAAGAAAAAACAGTCATTGCTCATTTTTATCTGAAAATTGCAGTTTATAAACGAGACATCGCCTGGTTCATGGCGATTCAAGGAGCCAAGGATAAGCCAAACTAATATTGTAGGTTTCAATAACAACAGAAGGCACAGACACCAATTCAGAAGCTCCACTTTAGGAGACACTTGCCCGAGGGGGTCCACTACAAAGATGCAGTGTGGGGAATTATCGTTCTATCGTTATTATTACAATGCAGACCATTCAGTATATTAGATTCCCAGCGAGGCGCGCTCTCCCTTCCCGCTACGTGCGCGGTTTACCTAATAATAACAACGGTGATAACCAATCGTATGCCGTCGTGCAGGCGGTCAGGAGGTGACTGGGAACCATATGCAGGTGACCAGAGTCCAAGCTGTTTATAGGCAGCATAAAAGGCATATCTCTACATGGGAAAGCTGGCGTGCTAACCCCAAGAACAGATGGATGGAAAAAGAAGGAGGAGGGAGGGGAGGAGGGGGGAGGCAGAATGCGAGAGAGGAGGAAGAGAAAGAGATGGAGAGAGAATGTTAAAGACGCAGAGATAGACTATAGTGGACCGACAGTTATCCACAGATAGATACTGTAGATAGATAGATAGATAGATAGATAGATAGATAGATAGATAGATAGATAGATAGATAGATAGATAGATAGATAGATAGATAGATAGATAGATAGATAGATAGATAGATAGATAGATAGATAGATAGATAGATAGATAGATAGATAGATAAATAGATAGACAGACCCACATTCCCCTCTTCCTCCTCCTCCATCTCAGCCTGGTGGATGTTTGGAACAGCTCACCACAAACAGCTGACCCTACCGGACCCTACAGGACCCTACAGGACCCTTCCCTCCATAGAATCCTCCCTGTGCTTGCTTAGAAATATTGAAGGAGTGAGGTCATACCTCGTCTTAAAGCCCCTGTGTTAGCCGCCGTTCCAGAGTGGAAACTCAATCAGAACAGTCCAGAGCCTCGGCTTTACAAAATAATAATAATAGGATGAAGTGTGTGCGTGTGCCAACACACACACACACACACACACACACAAACACACACACAGTTGCATCGGTGTGCATTTTCTGTACAGCAGCGTGCCAGACCAATCATATTTGGGCCTGGGGGATCAAGTTCATTCAACGTCAAATAGCCAAAGGAGCGCTGGTCCTTTTGTTATGACTTCATCCGTAAAATGTTTTTCCCCAACCGCGAAACTCTATATGCTGTTTGTTCAGAAAGCATAATCTGGATCTGTATCATAGCTGAAACCACAAATTACAGTCACTACCGACGAGCCCCCCCCCCCCCCCCCCCGGGCCAGAGTACCCAACCCCAGGCACCGGGGCGAGCAGTGCTTTCCTCCCAGTCGTCCTTCCAATGGCTAGACGGTGGAAATTGCGCTGCCACACCGCAAAATTAGAAAGATCACAGACGTGACAAACAGGCAAGAGGGGAGGACCGCCACCGGGCACCAAGATTGGGATAAAAGGGGAATTGAGAACGCAGGCCTGGCACTTCACCGTCACTTCAACCTTCAACCTGGGTTCACACCCAGAACGGGAAGAATCCAGCACAAACCATGAAAGTAATCAAGCTTATATAGTTCATTGACAGACTACAGTAAGACGTATGGAAGAAGAAATAAAATATATATAGAGAGACAATCATACGGTGAACGCGCATCAAGGTGTAGAGTGTTTGGAAGCGATGGGAGGAATGAAGAGAAATGAAAGAAGGAGAAGATAGATAACACACATAGGGAACACTTACTTTGGATTGAGAACCACCTGTCTGCAGGCACCTTCCGCGACCCAGCCGCAGTATGGGTCTCTGGACGCGATACAGGACCTAGAGCGCACGCACCAGCACACCCACACACACACACCCACACACACACACACACACACACACACACACACACACACACACACACACACACACACACACACACACACACACACACACACACACACACACACATACACACACACACTCCATCAGCATGTCATTGTGTAGAACCTCAGAGATCCGCATCTTTTTCCATATCAGAGGGGTATCAAAGCGGGAGGGAATGAATAAGACTGAAGAGCGACTTGAGCGAACAACAAACTCACTTCTTGCACCTGCCGTGGCGCTCGCAGCGAGACAGCGGCACCTTCACCACGCAGGAGGTGAAGGCCACCCACAGCGAGTGGCTGCGGCCATCGATCTGCATGCTGATGATGCGCTTGTCCTCTACGCCGTCGATACTGCACCTGAGGAAAAACATTTATCATTCTTCACATCTTTCTGTCTTTCACCCATTTGTCTGTCTGTCTGTCTGTCTGTCTGTCTGTCTCTGTCTGTCTATCTATCTATCCATCCATCTATCTATCAATCTATCTATCTATCTATCTATCTATCTATCTATCTATCTATCTATCTATCTATCTATCTATCTATCTATCTATCTATCTATCTATCTATCTATCTATCTATCTATCTATCTATCTATCTATCTATCTATCTATCTATCTACAGTATTTATCTATCTATCTATCTATCTATCTATCTATCTATCTATCTATCTATCTATCTATCTATCTATCTATCTATCTATCTATCTATCTATCTATCTATCTATCTATCTATCTATCTATCTATCTATCTATCTATCTATCTATCTATCTATCTATCTATCTATCTATCTATCTATCTATCTATCTATCTATCTACAGTAGCTATCCATCTATCTATCTCTCCCTCTGTCTGTCTGCCTGTCTGTCTGTTTGTCGTCTGAGGACAGTATTTGAGGTAAAATGACAAGAGGGGGTGGAAAAAACAAGTGAAGAAGAGCAAAGCCTGACGGCGGAGATGTAGAACCCGGGGTCAGAGGCAGAGGAGAGATAATGCTCACAGAGAATATAAGGTCAAGAAGAGGGAGAGATAGAGAGATAAAGAGAAAGGAGGATCTGAATACAGCAGATAAAAACAGAGGAGCAGATGGGATGTGAGCAGTCAGCAGTAACACACCACTCAACAACAGTAAGCCCCCCCCCCCCCCCCATACCTCCCCCTTCCTCCCCTCAATCCCACCACTCTGCCCCTTTTTATTCTGCCTACCCTGCATCCCTCCCGCCACACCCCAACCTGCTTTGTCTGCTCAGCCCGGCTCTAATCTCCCCTGGGCGTGTCGAGCATCAGTCCATTCTCTCCTCCGTGCGCTCCTCCTGTCATCCTGCCATCCAGCTCAAGGGATTTACATTCCTCCCCTTTTTCCCAGAGCACTGTCCCTGCATTAAAACTCTCAATTAAGGCTTAGAGATCATCTACACTGGGTCATGCAGGCAGGCAGCTCTTTCATGCAGCTGGTCATTTAGTCAGCCATCCAGCCATCCAGGCGGCCATTTAGCCGGTCAGTCAGTCATCCAGTAATCCAGCCATCCATTCTTCCGGCCATCCAGCCAGCCATTCAGCCGGTCAGTCAGCCGGTCAGTCCGTCATCCAGTAATCCAGCCATCCATTCAGCCGGTCATTCCGTTATCCAGCCATCCAGCCATGCAGCCATCCAGCCAGCCATACAGCCGGTCAGTCAGTCATCCAGTCATCCAGTCATCCAGCCATCCAGCCATCCATTCAGCCATTCAGCTGGTCAGTCATTCGTCCAGTAATCCAGCCATCCAGCCATCCATTCAGCCAGTCAGTCTGTTATCCAGCCCTCCCGCCATGCAGCCATCCAGCCAGGCATTCAGCCGGTCAGTCAGTCATCCAGCCATCCAGCCATTCAGCCCGCAGGCAAAGTCACTTACTGTAACCTAGCTAGATGGCCACCAGCCAGCGAACGCTCAGCCCTTGGTATGAACAGGCAGAAGAGGAGAGACACGGGGAGGCCAGAGGGTGCGGTAGGCAGCAGTGTGTGAGTGTGTGTGTGTGTGTGTGAGTGTGTGTGTGTGCAAGTGTGCGTGTGTGCTGGAGGGGGGTTAGGTTGAAGGGCCTGCCCTTCATCCCCGCAGCACAGCTCATCACATGACGCAAGACGCTGGATAGCAAAACATCAGTAACCTTGAGAGCCCTCCTCCCTCCTCCCGCCTCGCAGTTTCGCCTAATTGCTTGTTGCTTCGTGCTCTTTTCTAGAATAATGCCCCTCCCTAGCCCCCACCTACACCCCACCTAACCCCCCATTCTCTGACTGTGTCTTCATGTCGGTTCTGTATCCCTCCTCTGTTCTATCGCCCCCATCCATTACCCCTATTCTAAATATTTGCCTTGGCAGGGTCATAGCATGGCTGATTTTTTCCTCATTCAATTCAATAGAAAATACCAACTGTATCCACCCCCACCCCCTCTACACTCAGCATGTGCACGCACACACACACACACACACGCATGCACACACACACGCACGCACGCACACACACACACACACACACACACACACACACAGACACACACACACACATACGCGGACACACACACGCGGACACACCTCCAACAGCCGTATAATGTATTAGGGAGAGATTCCAGTCCTGCTCTAAAGACTAACACAGCGCTCTGTGTGTGTTTCCTTTAATCAGCCGAGGTTGTGGAGGAGCTGGGCTTAAGCTGCGGTGCAGAGCCGCAGCGCTACGTTATCCAGAGCCCTGGGGTCTATGTCTTTAATTTAGTAGCATGCGGTTGGGCAGAGTGTAACCTGATAAAACTCTTTCAAATGATAGAGAAGCCATCTGGCTGGCTCGCCTGTGTGCCTTTGGGTCGGGGGGGAGCCGACTGGTATTGATGATGCTGGTGGCTTGGTGGCTTGGTGGGTTGGTGGGTTGGCTGGCGGAGCGGAGATAGTTGGAAACACGTGACACGTTAAGTCCGCAGACACACACACACACACACACACACACACACACACACACACACACACACAAGCACAAACGCAACATGTGACCTCCCTCCCTCTTTGTCTTCCCCTCGCTTTGTTTCCTTTAGCTCTTGTTGTAACCCTCTAATTCCCCCGTTTCACTGTCTCACACTCCTTACAGGACCATACTGGTGTCGAAAGAAAGAAACAAAGGTTTCCTGTGAGAATCCTACTTGTCTGGGTTGTACACGTTGAGCTCCTCCAGGAACAGGCTGTCGTTGAGGAAGCCACTGTTCATCTTGGCCAAGAACTTGAGGATGATGCCCTTCTCTGAGCCCAGGAAGACCACGGTCTGGTTCTTGTGGGGGCCGGCGGCGTTGTCCACGGCGATGCGAGTCAGACGATACCTGGAACAGCAGATCAGGAAGGAATACCCAGTATTCAGTACCCAATCAGCCCCTGCATTAATCTGTTAGTCTCCTAAGAAGGCAACAGGTGGGGATCTTAAGTGGAGATCAGCGGCGCTGGCAGGGACGAAATTTAAATGTCATCGGGCTTCTGCTGAGCTTTGAGGTGTCATATCAGGGCATTTGTCTTTCAGATCTTTTTTCCAAATGGCACATTTGGTGAGAGGAATTTTGCAGGAACTGAACTAGAAAAAGCTCAGGACGACATACCAAGGAAATTCCTTGATATGTAAGATAATAAATGAATCAATGAATCAGCTCATCTACCAATTGTGGGTTGTATACGTGGAAAAGACCATTGAACAGAACAGTGTCTATAATTATCTGCATTGATTGGTTATCATCCTCTCACAGCCAGTTGCCAGACTGGATCGAGAGTGAATTTTGCCTCCTAAACAGTACCGGGGCCAAGAACTTCTTTAACTCTAAAAGAGATGTACACAAGTTTCATAGTCTGCAATTCAGAACGGTGACGGATAGGATTAAAGATACCATTATGTTCTGACACTCCTAATCGTTCACTCTCTCTCTCTCTCTCTCTCTCTCTCTCGCTCTCTCTCTTTCTCTCTCTCTCTCTCTCTTTCTCTGCTTCTATAAAGAACCATTTGGATTCAATGAATACCAAAGTATAATACAACTTAACTGTTCAGCAGACACCCCAGAATCCAAATCCCATTTTCTTCTCCAGCTTTTCCTCTAAAGCGACATTTAATATCTCCCACCGGTCTTATTGTTGATAGTTTTATCCAATCAAAAGCAGAGATCTGAAGGTCTAGCGTGGTTTCGACCCATTCAAGCATAACAGGAGCTCCAAGGACTATGTCAATGGGATTTGGGCTTATTGAAATAATACAATCGCAAGGTATAAGACGTCCAGTGCCTTCGCCCCATTCCAAGTAATAGGAATCTCAAGAGGGGGATTCTTCAGAGCGCCCTTCCCATCACCCACTGATTGTGACCAGCTCAATGAAGACTATGCTACTGCAGGATTTTTTTTTTTTCCCCCAATTTATGACAAAAGCTGCTCCAGGATTCCGAGATGAAAGCCTAGTCGATGATTCAGTTTCCAGTTAACCTCTTCGGCTCAAGAATTATATCCAATAGGGAGAATAGAATCTGTTCTCCGTATTGGTTATAATGACGTGGATATAATGACTGATATCATAAAATGCCGACTTCTCCGATATGGCTTCATAACATAACGTCAATGCCTTTTTTAAACTTATATAACCCTTTTAACTAGGGCCTCTGAGTGACACGTAAAGGATTTGTTCTGCGCCGCACATTGTCATCGCAGATTAAATAACATGGCATGACCTCCGTTTGTATAAAGATAGAAATGGTGCATTATCCGTAATATAGCTATGCGATGCAGTGCATTTACTTAATGAATGGAGAGCGCTGTAGGAGCAAACTTTGATGAAAGCCGTTCGCGCTCTGGGTTCGCCGGCAAAGTATGTAGGTCAGACATGGTTGAAATAGTAGTGGGATGAGACGCTACACAGAACATTTAGGAAATGGAGGAAGCTCATTCTGACGAAATCGTTAATACGACGGAGGACAGTGTTTGGCGAGCTGGGGAATCCGTCCAGCCCATCTCAATCAGATCTGACCTGAAAGTTGAAATAGCTGAAATATAAAGCCACTTCCAAAGAACGGGATGTTGTTTGGCTCGCTGACGGCTGGCATCTACTCGCCAATGGGATGAATTGGCAGTACTGTTTGCAGCCTAGCCAAGAGCAGGACAGACCTTGATGATAAAACGGCCACAGCCACAAGGCTTTGGCTTTGGAGAACAGGCTCAACTCCAGAGTCTCTGGACCAGCGCCAGCGTTGGAAAATGTTTTAAAATCTCTATATTTAATTTCAGTGTTCCTCTTGTAAAAATAGCGAAACATCCCTTGAGGAATTGAACAATAATTTGGGGAAAATGACAGTGTTCATCAAAGCCGTCGCCTTAAAAATCTTATGGGGGAATGCTGTCAAGGTGTGGTAATATAGAAGTGTTTTTTGTTTTTGTTTAAACAGCTTACATGTAGGAGCATAAAGCCTTAAAATCAACATCAACATTCACTGTTAATTACCACTTGCTAAAAAAGTGATTGACGCAGCGATCCACCATAGCGACATCGCAATCATAGCGACACCTACATCCCGAGTGCCTGGAAGGTGATTACTTGGATCCATTTGGTGGTTATTTGGTAAATGAGGGAGGTGGGACTTGTCATGATTTTTCAAACGGTCATTTGACCCAAAATTGTCACTCGCACGATCAGTAGCTTCACCGGCTTCAGCGCTGTTGGACTACATTTATATAAGGCTTGTAAACCAGAAAAGCACTGAATTGAGCTGCTCTGTCCAGAGAATCAGGTCTGTACATTGTCCGGAGTTAACCTTTCACACATGGAGAACACAACACGAGATTGTCCGTGTCAGACGGGTTTACACCTTCTGGAAATACTCCGTTTGGTTTAGACGAGGGGTGGAGCCTGGGTACAGCGTGCAGGAGGTAGGACGTGACGCAGTGACGTTGCAGAGTTGAAGCCGCCCAAGATGGCTGACGAGGCTACAGACTTGTCTTTTTTGGCGTTGATACTCCATGTATTTGGAAAGCAGAAAGGAGTATGCAGCAGCTACTTTCCGTGCACAAAGATCCGCACAAAGGTAAATAACTACCGCATGATAGAGAATTCATCGACACGCGACACGCCCACTCGCTCGCTGTGAATGCTCCGGACCATCACCTGCTGTGTTCACACATACCACTCAATCGTGTATTATGCAGACTTTGTACTAGGGTGCCGGCTGGGTAAAGTCCGGGTAATGTCCGGTCCAAATGATTCGGACATTTGCGTTCACACATACAGCTCATCTGGGTAATGTATGGATAAATTCAGGGGTTGTAGTGCTTTAAGAGGCCTTTTAAGAGGCCACTGGACACTGTTTTCTGGGCTTGAGCGCCGCTCACCGGACCATCGTCTTGAGGAACCAGGGTCTGTTAGTGATCGAGGGAACGGCCTCGTCCATCAGAGGATGCATCTTGATGAAGTTGAGCGTGTCGTCTGGAAACTCGTTGGACACCTTGTACCTCTCCAGGGACGGAGTTCCAGCACAGCAGCCGGGCCTGAGCAAGTGGAGAGGGAGAGAGAGAGAGAGAGAGAGATTTGTAGAGCGGGCAGAACAAAAGAGTGGGAGAAAATGAGGGATGGGGAGGGTGAGGTTAATTAGAGATCGAGGGGGAAGAATGAGCAGGAGGCGGAGGAGAAGCAGAGTAACCAGAAAAATGAAGTGATAAATTGGTTGTAGGGTTCTTGGCTGGAGAGCGTCTGTCCAGAGTCCCAACAGGAAACAAGCTGTTTTGCTCACTTAGGACAGGAATGAATTGTCGGTCCAAGAGGATTTCGACTGAGCAGAGTAGACAGGAATGTTGCTTCCTCCTTCCCTTTTATTGAGGGGTGGGGGGATCGGGGCCGGGAGGTGACACGTTCCATCCATCTGAGCCCTTTACAGGGAGCAAGGGGGTGCCACTTGTAAAAGTGAAGCTGCTTTTGATAGCGGATCCTCGATGCAGGCGTCTCACCTCTGAGAGCTTGTAAAACCACTTTACGCTGTAGTCTTTGATATTCTACATAACCCACACCGGCTCGCGCAAGATACCCCGCTGCCCGCCTCCAAAATACTGAAAGATGACTGTCAATCATGAGAACATGATAGGAATAACACACATGCAGTAAAGGTGAATAGAGACAAAATATTGACCTTACTGTGCAAATCTATATTTAAAAACCAGCTAGTTTCAACAAAATTTAATGTAAAGAAACAGCGACTAAGCCTGTACTCTCCATATAATATTCTACACTTATATATATATATTTACGAATATTTAATTATACATTTCTCCAAAAAAATATCACATTATCATGAACCCCTTCCACTTTCTACACAACGTATTTGGGGGAAAAAAAACACAATCTTGGTAAGCCTTTTGACTAAAGAGGCAAGAATGTCTTGATAAAGTCTTAATGCTATTTAGAACAAGCTTTGATGTATTAAAATAATGAAAAAAAAAGTATAAAAATATTTTCCAACTACACGCACACTACACAGCTAACAATAAATTATAAAACAATACAATTTGGAGATAGTAAAAATAAACAAAAAATCAGGGATGTAATATCAGGCTGTGGCCACAGACATATGGAGCATCCGGCGAAGACAGACTTTCCTCTTAGAGCGATCTAGAGGATATTTCGGGGCGTTTAACGTGCGGCGAAGCCGGCCGGGGCAGAACCAGGTGCCGCCGTCACTGTCACCGCGTCTGATTTTATTTTTCCCAAGGAACGAAAAAGGGGTCGAATGCCGCAAAGCAGCGAACGGGAATGAAATCAACCCGATCAGGCGACGTCCGCTTAACATCCGACATTGCTGAGCGTAAAAAACCCAATTCTGTGGTAATCGGGAGAAGGTGGCTTCACCCACGCGCACGAACTGGGCTTTGTGCATCAACACAAAGCACATTGCAGGTTGTGCGCGAGTGAGGAAACGCCTCCTCAGCCACGGAGACGGACACACACACACGCGCGCGCGCGCACACACACACAGAAGCTAAAGCTGGGTATCAACAATTATCGCGGCCTAGATCTTTGTGGCGAAGCGGTGTTTTTTCTTCCTCGAGGAGGGGAGAGCAGCTTTTAGCGGGCTAATTAGAGAGAAGTAGATGGGAGATTGATCAGGTTGGTGCATTTGTAGAATTAGCCAGCCATCTGTAAAATGATCTCATGCTTCATTTGCTGATACTGAGACCCCCTTTCATGCTGCCGTGTTTGTGAGGGAGATGAGGTAATGGGGACAGGGGCTTTTCAAGCGGTGCTTGGTGCTTTGTTTTTCAAGTGTGTGTGTGTGTCTGTGTGTTTGTGTGTGTGTGTGTGTGTGTGTGGGCCTGTGTATGTGTATGTGTGTCTGTGGTTTACCATGTCGTTGGACTGCTTTAAATGTGCCAACTTAATTAATAACAGTCCGAGCTAAAGTTTTTGATTGGCAGGTTTATATGCTTTTTTATTTTTTATAATCAACCATAGCCTTCAGTGGTGGAAGTAATTAATTCCAAGAGCTTGGGCGAATTAAAAAAAAAAAAAACATCAATTAATTTGATGAATTGAAGTCATCATCATTTACTAACAGTGAGAAATCAAGATAATTCTGCGGATGACAGAGCTTATGGCTACCCTGGGGTTTGTGTGTGTACATGTGTGTCTGTATGTGTGTGTGTGTGTGTGTGTGTGTGTGAGCGTGCATGTGTGTGTGCGCGCGCGCGCGTGTGTGTACGCGTATGTGTGCGTGTGCTACTTAATTAAGTTGGATTTTTGTGTTTTTTTTCTTCTTCCTACCTTGGCTTGGGAACCTTCTCCTCTGGAACGGGCGTCCAGGTGGAGTCGGGGGACTTCTGCTCTTTGAAACGCCCTGTGAAGGTGTTGGCCACCTCCGCCATGTCGTAGGCGCACACCGCTGACCCAGGAATGCTGTGGGAACAGGAAAACACTCAGGGAAACACTCAGGAAAACACTCCTCTCCGCCGAGAGACTCCAAGTCACACCGTTCCAAGCCGGGAGTCGCCCTGGGAGGCGGAAAAAACAATCACCGAAACGTCCAGCTGGAATGATGCTTGTGAGCATCCGTGACGTCTAAAGCACCTCCAAATTTCACAAGCTTGTCCATTTTTGTATGTATATATATATATATATGTGTATATATGTATATGTATGTCATATAATAGTTTAACTTTGAAAATATAGTTTTAATGTTTAAAATTGGAAAGCCAGGTTATTCTTTCTCCATCAACAGCCAGCCGGTCTCTCCACCTGTACCTAACAGCTGCAGCATTTACATCCAAACCCCGTTGGCAGAAACCACCGGGATCCATTTTTTTGGCCTAGAATTCCATGGGGAGACCATGGAAAGGAAATATCCAATTCCACAGCAGTCCCAGAATGGGTTTCCCCAGAAGCCCGCCGGCATGATAAGTTCATGATGAGTCCAGCGCGAAGCCAGGAATATGGACAACAGATGATCTCATCATCGCCGCCTGTCCATTTATTGGGGACAACACCCATCTTGTCGAAATAGCAACGGTGCCACCGGCGATAGCTCCGCTTGTCTTGAACAAGCGCATAGCATATTTCTGAGTCATTTTTTCTATTTATCGCCCGTCTGCTCCAAGACATTAGGACTTGCGCGCATTCACTGCCTATCAATCATGGTGTGGAATGCGAATCTCCCTTCTCCCCTTTCCTTCGCTCGTTATCACTCTTTCCTTTCTTAAAAAACAAAACAATAAAAAAAAAAAACAGCCGCGGGGTTATTTTGTAGACTTCTCCGGCTCTTACATCATGGTTTAGGCGCATGGTGTACACAAGGCCGGTATTATACAGGATAAGGTCAGAGAGGCACTAACCCCTCCGCCTCACCACAAAATGACAGTAATTACCTGCCACAGATTTGAGGGAAGAATCGGTCGGTTGTAAGTCTGTTTACACCAACCGGCAGCAGATAGTAAGCTGGCGAAGCAGTTGGCCAGCCAGTCAGTAAGATGCCCAGACAGACAGTTGAACGAGCGAAAAAAACGCCAACGCTAGATCACAGTCCCAATGTGTTCCCTCTCATTCCGCCCCCCTCCTCCGAGTAGGAAACGGAAGATTAACACCCAGGATCAAAACCGCCGCTTACAAGAACATTCGGCGGCTCTGGTTCGTTGGCTTTTAATGCACATTAACTCTGCTCAATTGCATTGTCACAAGCAATTGTCTTATCTGCTAAAAGGCAGCCATGAAATGGAAAATTGGAATATGCGTCAGCCAGGTTCCATAGCTTCATGGTAATTTTCAATTTAGATAACCCCACCAGCCCCGCGCTGCCCACACCCACTCAACCCAACCAATGAATGTGAAAGCAGCTCAAATATGAATAATACAGGAAAACTAAAAAAAAAAAATAGACAATTTTCATGCATGACAAACGGAAAAGAAAACTACTCTGCAGGTAAAAATGAGTGTCGCCCGATATTACTCACAGAAGGGGAAAAAAAAAAGCTTGGTTTATCATTTTCTTTTTGAATTAAATATTTTTACCTCCATTTCAAAACAGGCATCGACAATAATGAAAAATACGTTTTTTCCTTCATATGGGGGTTGAAAACCCTCATAGAAAGGATGAAACCCCTATTCTTTTCAAAAGTCCACGGCGAGAGTCGCCGTCGCCCGACCTCCATTTTTATCCGCAGCGATTCACCGACGCACCTGTTGTAGGGTGTGGAGAAGGTCGCCATGACGACGTCCCGCCCGTTGATGTGGATGACGTCGGTGACGGCCTGCAGGATGTTGAAGTAAAAGTGTGAGTCCCCAGGGATGGAGCAGTTGAGGCGGGACTTGAGGAAGGACGTCCACTGCTTCTCCAGGACGCGCTGCGAGCCGCCGCGGTCGTTCTTGCAGACCCTGGCCACCCGCGGGAACACCACCTGCAACCCCGGCAGACCAGCGGTCAACGGTCGGATTGATCGCTGACTTCAGTTAGCTGTGAGATTAGATATACCCCCCCAACTTTTTTTTTAACTCCAATTTGCCGTCACCTTCGTCTTCTCATTGACAGCAGAGTTTTGTGTTTTGTAACATTTAAAATTAAATATAAAACTAAAATTTTAAATATTTTATTTTATTTATATTTGTTCATTTAATTCATTTTTACTTTATTTCATATTTTTGATTCAACCCTATAAAATATATCCACAGTATTAAAAATGAAATAATCCTACTAATTCAGCACTCACTGTGTCAGTGTTAAAATTTAGTAGTATAATAGTGTGTTTTACATAAGACAGCAAGGTGTTACCGTGGCATAGTACTCTCAGACATTTTTGTATTTTTGTTGTGTCTGAGAAAATAAATCACCCTCACAGTGAAACAAGGTTTTAACAGACATTTAACAGTGTTTTGGGGATGTGTTTGGTTCTCTAAACACCAAAAAAACAACACAAACGTTGTGAACGTGAACATCCTTTGGCATATTCCCGGCCAAGGCGACGGCTCGAGTGTGCGGCAGGACTTGTGTGTGTTGGATGCGCCGTTAAAGGCCGTGCACCTGGAAACAAATAATGAAATGAATACGTCCAGCTCCAGTAATTACTGCTCTGCGATGCGGCCTTGTAGGCGGCGGTGTAATCAGGCGGTGTCACGATGTAGTTAGAGCGATAAATCCAGCCCTGAACCCCCATTGAAAACTAGAGTAAACACCGTGGATGTGACCAAACCTGCACTTAAATCCAATCCCTACACACGGCCACACACGACCACACACACGGCCACACACATACACGCACACACATGCACGCACACACACATAGAAAACAGTTAAATAAAAAAACAAACATATGACCAGAGACACTGGAACATGGACTGGTTACATGATGAATAATGTCGGTTTTGAACATTAAAGTTCAACCTTTAATCTGACTCCAACACACCCTCATTCCCACTCTTCCCCACATTTCAAAGTGCCAATCTCGAAGATTTTCATTTAAACAAATGTCCGTCGAGCCACTATCTATCGCCGAATGAGGGAACGCAAAGGTGACTGAGCCGATGGCCCGCTGACGAAAGACGACTTTCCCACCGCCGCCGCACGCCGCCACGCATCTGGAATTACCGCTTTGGGCCAACAGTGCCGCCAAAAACAACGAAAACGGAAATCATCGAGATTACCACTTTAAATCACTCCGGCAAATATTGGGCGACGGTAGCGTCTCGGTAATTGGTTTGAGCTCATATAAAAAAAAAAAAACATCTTCACGAGTCTTCTTCCCCATTTGCATGTTTCAGATAACAGCAAAAGTGGGTAGAAGTGGGTCAACTGCTTAAAAGCAAAGCAAATACAAAAAGGGGTTTATTAGTTAAAGTGGCGATGACTGTATTAATACCCAAGGGAGGCTTGGCTAATCAATTATAATGAGGGGGTAGTGTTTCTCGAGCAATACATTACTCTGAACCATCAGGCTCATGTCACAGGCATAATTGTACTGATTTTTCCCGATACTTCTTTTCTAGAGACCCGGCGTAATCTGTATTCCTGCCCTGCGTAGCGCTCGCATGTCAGATACGACTGCGAATCCATCATTTCTGTGTTCCTGGTCACCTGAGTTCTGTTCAGCATCCCTAGCACATACACACACACACGCACGCACGCACGCACACACGCACACACGCACACACGCACACGCAGATTTCTTTCTGTTTCACTCTTGCATTAAAATTTGAGGGAAAAAAACCCAAAACTAAATTGGAAGCTTAATTTCCATAACATATTTTCAACTTGCTTCTAACCAATTAAATCTCCAGCAGACGCGGTCTAAAACTGAAATGAGGAGATTAATGGAAGCGTTCTGTCCCCGTCCCTCTGGTGTATAAAAAAAACCCGAAGGAGGGAAGAGTGCGTTGCGTTTTCAGCTCCGCGCTCCCCTTCGTATTGCCTTCTTGGTCCACTGGGGAAGTGCGGCGTTGCACCTTGAACTGCGCCACACGAGAACCTATTTTCTCCCAAAAGGACATTTATTTCAATGTTACAGTTCTCACATTAAGGAAGAGGCAGTTAATGATCTTCAGTTGCGTTTTTTTAAGGATTTGCCCTCATGAGCTTTTCTCGCGACTTGGCCCCAGCTCACAACGGTGTCGCAGGGGGGCGACTCACAGGGTATTTTTAGACTTCAAAATGGATTTCCAGGCATCCGCACATTTTTAGCCTTTCAACTATTTTCGTCTCAACGTCCTGTCCCGTGTTTATCGGCCACTCGGACGCTCCCGAAAGCCTCCGTCCGGTCACTCGATACACCCACTTCCTGTTTGCTTCCTCGGGCACTTCCCGCTTGGCCTGGCTACTGTGAGTAGGTATCAGATCGGCCTCCGAACAATAGCGGACGAGAAGCGCCTCCGCCTCACCTTTCCCATTGTGTTGTACTCCATCGCAATTTCCCGAAAGAAGAAGTAGATGAAGTCTCTGTAATCCACCGCCTGCACGAAGTAGGGCTCTGGAAAGCAGAAACGAGAAAACAGTCAAAGCGACGCCACAGCGACGGTACAGACAGGCTGAGTCTCTGTCATATTGTACGGAACGCCGCCGCCTGGGAGTCTCGCCTCCAGCAGTCATCCGTCACGCCGGCGGCGGGGTCAATTTCATGCGCGGTAAAAAGGCGGGAATCTCTTCCTCGGGCTCTGACAGGACGTGCGGCCAGACGCTCCCCGCCCCCCAGAGCCATTTCCCGGCTGCGTCGCCGCCGCGTGACGGGTCGGCAAAGCTGCCGCTTCGATAGGAGCGCGGAGCATTAGCATAACTGCTCCTGCGCTCGCATGCGGGGCACACGCACCCCGACTCAAGCGCACACGTGCATGCTCACACACACACACACACACACACACACACACACACACACACACACACACATTCATTCCGTGGATGCAAAACCCACAGCTACTCAAATGCACCCACACACACGCACGCACGCACCCACACACACACCTGACACACACACACACACACACACACACCTGACACACACACGCACACACGCACATTCATTCTGTGCATGCAAAACCCAAGGCTACTCAAATGCACACACACACACACACACACACACACACACACACACCCATATGCACACACACACCCATATGCACACACACACACACACACACACACACACACACACACACACGCACGCACCTATCCGCAAATGGCCCAAACAGATCATAAATCAAATATACACAAACACACAAGCTCAGGAATGTGTGCCCGAAGTTTGTTTTCCAACTCGTCACTCGGCCGCGTCTTTCAAAAACACCAGGACTTGTTTGTTAGTCCTTCGCTCACCTTTCAGCCACTTGGAGTCATGTTTGACGGTGCGCAGAGTCGGGCTGTCTCCTAGGCTACGATAGATGACCGCATCGATGGCTAGGAAGTCTGTGACTGTGGCCGAGTACAGCTTGCCATCTGGAGAGAGAGAGAGAGAGAAAGAGAGAGAGAGAGAGAGAGGGAGAGAGAGAGAGAGAGAGAGAAGCAGAGGTGATAGAGGTTGAGAGAGAGGGAAAGTTGGAAGGTGAAGAAAGAAGAAAGAAAGGGAGAGACAGGGAGACAGAGAGAGAGAGAGTAAAGGAGCAAGGGGGAAGTTAATTCAAGCGCAGGGCTCAAGAAAGGGAACACACAAATCCACTCAGGATTCCTGTTCCTCAGTGGGTGGAAACACAAACATGTTTGGAGGGTCCGGACCTGGAAGACAGACGAGGCAGGCAGGCCAAGCAGAGCGGGCTCTGACAGACAACAAACACACGCTGCACACGCGCACGCGCGCGTACACACACACACACACACACACATGCATGTAGCGCAGTCTGTGATCGCTCAGTGCTACAAGAGAAAAGTTGAAACGTAAGCAACCAACAAATGACCCGACAAGAGCCTGAATTCACACACACACACAAACACACTCCCACACACACACACACACACACACACACACACACACACACACACACACACACACACAAGCTCTAAGTACTGTACATTGCCATGTGTACAAATATACAGTGGTGGATGGAAGTACTTAAAATGAGCACAAAATGAGTCTAGTAAAGGTGAAAGTCTCACAGTTACATCTACTTGAGCAAAGTATAGAAGTACATGCTCTTAGATCTTCCTAAAATATTAAAAGTTAAAGTACTCATGATGTTCAGCATCCTGATACAACAGAGTGCAAACAAAGTGCCTCCAGTACCTTTTACCTGCAGATGATGCTCATGCAGATTACAACTTACAAATAAAATAGTGTAGGCGGTGTAACTGAAATTTACTACGATGAGGACCTAATGAATTTTCCATGAGCAATCCCAAATCAGCAGAATAGATCCAGTCCCTAAATATATATATATATATATATCTATCTATATATCTATATATAAATATATGTGTGTGTGTGTGTGTGTGTGAATATGATTCCTGAGGGTATTGATTTTTGCTTTGAAATGTAGCACAGTAAAATTCAGAGTTGTTGGAAACGAAATGTACCTACTGTAAATACAGTAACAAAATATTTAGTTACTTAGTTACTTTCCATCACAGCAAATATGCACATTCTACACACACGCGCACACACACACACACACACTCGCGCACGCATACACGCGCAGAACGGCGTCCACCGCCAGCGTGACCTCAGCCTGCCTTCGCCACAACCGCAGTGGAAACTCAAACTACATAATTGAAAGGATCGCAGCCCGAGGAACCCTCTCCATTACTCAGAGCTTCCAGCTCCGTGCAGATCGGCCGCGCGTTAACCGGCCGACCGACGTCTTAAAAACCCCGCTCCATGGCCCCCCGGGCGCATAGGCAGGCGCAGAATAAAGCCTCCCATAAATCGCTCGACGGCCACTGGACGTCCTCCGATGAGTCGCGTCGGAAGAAAAGGGCTCCCTGCCGATGGAGGGCTGACTCACTCCGGTTCCATCCGTTTATGTTGGGGTTTGTTTTTTGTTTTTTGTCACGTTGTTCATTTTTAGAGAGAGAGAGAGAGAGAGAGAGAGAGAGAGAGGGAGAGAGGGACGGTGTGCGGTGGGAAACGACGTCCATGAGTAAAACAGTGAGACCGAGGCGTGTAAAAATACGATAAAAAGGTGATAAATTATTTTCACACAAAGCAAGTGCTCCTGACGGATTTTCCAAAAAAGAGGGATCTGAGAGGCAGCGAAATCTTAAACGCCAAGCAAAAAAAAAAAAAAAAAACCCGGCCTGCCCGTCGTAGTGCACCCAACGGGGAGACTGGCTGTGAGTCGTGACGCGTTGTCAGAGCACTGCCATTAGAATAAACTACAGAGTATGATGAAGATGTTAAATCCAACCGCAACTAATCCTCCCCAACCCATCCCCCCACCCCTCCCGCGCTCCAATAGACGCAACTTTCTAATCTAGTTCGAATGTATTTCGACACCTAATAGCTGCCAATAAAAGAAAATCTGGATTAATGTTTCCTGCCTCGCGGAGCTTAAGAGTCCGACGGTTCCACTAATAAGTAAAGTGGATCAGTTTGACGAATCATACGCGGGGCTCCGCGTTCGGGCTTTCGGGCGAAAAGAGCAAACGCTTCGCTCCCGTTTTGGTCTCATTTAAACCTTGGTCGAATCACTTCATGTTTAAAAAAAACAACAAAAAAAAAACCAAACAGCTACATCTTTATGGATCATACTATCATCTCGATGGATTCGTATGTGTTCGCTGCGGATGCGCACGCCACTGATGCGCATCGCGCCCCCCCGACGCATGGGTCTCTTACCGGCGAAGAGGGCGACGTTGGCGTGCTTGGCGTCGTACGGGCACCGCGCCATCCCGCTGATCTCCTCGCTCTGAGCCTCCAGCGTGTCCATCTAGGGTCAGACAGGAGAACACGGGTTAATATATACAGGGGGTTGCAGGGTGTCAAGTCCCGACAAAAGGGAAGGAGATTGCACGGCGGGGAAGCAACACCCTAATATCAAAAATATCAGCTTTGGCCGACGCGGCGATGTCGCCGGCGACGCGGGGGATCCAGACCCATCACAAACATCCTGTGGATTCCACTCCGGCGTCCAGCCGATAGCAGCAAACGCCCGCCCTGGCTGGGAGTCGATGGGAAAATGTCACTGAATGAGGGAGGAGAAAATAGACATTTTCCACGGCAACAGGTTTTGATGCCAGCGGAACAAAATGCCCCCCCGACCAACTGCGCACACAGGTCTCGTTTTTTTTCTTCCCCCCTTTTGACGGCTGAAAGTGTTATTAGCGTCTCCATGACAACCTCTCAACAGCCCTTTATCTTACATCGTACCTTGAAAAATAATGAACACGGCGACAAATGGTCCATGAAAAAGTCTACAAAGGGAAAGTACGGCGCACGGACGAACGGTTCCAGAATAGTTTGCCGATGGCTCGCCACTCTTCCTGGTTGAAGCCTCGCGTCCAAAATGTTCCACGGTTATGAACAGCCGAGTCAAGGTGCTGTGTAGGAATTATTTCCTCCACGAAACCGTACGCCCTGAAGCGAAAGCTTGTTCCCCGGGAAGGTATTTCAGGGAGAGTATTTTATCAGCCAAACTGAGTAAATGTCCTTCTAGGAAATAACCCGGAACCTCATACCGCCAACTCTGCGATGCCGCTCGGTCCCTTTTCGTTGAGCCCCGTTAAAAATACCGGCTTTGCCGGGGCCGCCGTATTTGAAATTTTTTCCGAATCCGTTTTGACTGTTCTTCGCCAGCTGGGCTTCGCAACGATTGTCGGCCGTGGCAGAGAACCAGACCGGGGTCGGAGGGCGCGATCATCCCACCGCGGGCAGCTATGTCTTCCACACTAGGGCCTGAGGGCATCCGCTGCAGTTGGCTGGAAACCAGGAACACATACACTGTACGGTCCACACACACGCACGCACGCATGCACACACACACACACACACACATAGAATAGACTATGCTGCTATTCGGCCAGAACGGAGGTCAGGGCACACTTCTCGGCACATAACGCAGACGACGTTCTCGGCACACAGTCATATTTTTCTCCCCTTCGTCTCTCTTTCTCTTTCTCCTTTCTCATTCTCCTCCTCATTCTCTTCCTCGCTCAACAAAGAGTGCAGCTCGCCAGGACTCCAGATTGCTTACGCCGCCCTTTCTGCTCTCTAAAACAGGTCATTTTGTTTTTCTATTCTTGTCCCAGAGGGGAACGGTTATCATCTGCCCACTAAAAAGGTCGCGCACACTCCGGCGCGCGGCGCTGGAAAGGCCTACCAGAGAGACTGTTGAGGCTGATTTGGCAACAGAAATAACAACTGACCTTTTATAACAGACGGCGAACCACCAGCAGCGGTGCGTCCCTCAAACTCCTGTTTCTGCATTTCGGAACTGTGTTTTCACAGAAATGCGAGCAGAATTATTATACCCAACCGCAGCTGGGGCCGTTTTGATTTGAAGATGTGGTGTTTTCATTACTATTATTCTTACTATTATTATTATTATTATAATTTAGTAAACCGTAACCGGAGATTTCCGCTGGTTGAAGACGTGGCCATCTGAAGGTCAAGGTGAGTTGTCCAACACCACATCCAATAATGTGATGACACTCAATACACCAGACGAAGGCCTGCGGGTCGCTGCGGCTGAGGTGGATACACCATCAGCTGGTCCTTTGCTTATGCTTTGTTGTCATGACGATGGTCATAGGGCCATTGTTTGTTCAAAATAATAACATAATACTCTCCACGAATAATAACAATGGATGTGGTGTTACAGCAGCTCACATCAAATCAATAGGCAAAAAATAAAGAAAATTGCAATATACAATAAACCTAAAAAGTAACAAAAACTTAAAAAGTGAATAAATATTGAATAAACCATAACAATTAACAACAAACCTCTATAAACAATTCACGCTCAAAAATGTTTGCATATATATATATATATATTAAAAAAATATGAACGTACAATCTATCTGTACGGTTTTTATATGTACAGTATATGTACTGTATATAACTATTAATTTCTCTCTCTCACTCTCTCTCTGTCTCACCCGCTCTCTCCCTCTCTTTGTCTCTCTCCACAAAAACACCACCTCCACCCCCAGAAACAGACCCCCCCCACCATCCCAGACCAGACCCCCGCCCCGCCGCTCCACGCCCTCCGCTCCCCTGGTTCATTTCACCGTGGCAATGACCTCTGTCTGGTGGGCTTGGCGAGCTGTCAGTGATCTATTCCTGCCGCCTGAATGGGAGGAAGAGGCTCCCACGGACACACGGGTCCAATCTGCTCTCACACTGACAAGAGCGGAGAGGAACAACAGACAGCCACACACAAACCTACTGTACACGTGCGCACATACACACACACACACACAGACACACACACACAAGTTTTGGTAAAACTGGCAAAACTGGTCCAAACTCATCCACCAAACCAGCAGTCTAAACGATAACATTGTGAAATATATACAAAGGAAAGTGCTGCTTGAATGACAAATCTTGTTTTGTTCATCCACCGTTTATCCAAGGTACACCCCGTGACATTGTCACCGCCAACGGCCAAGGAGAAACAAAATCAACAAGGGAGACTGAACTAAAATTCAAACGACAAAAAGGGTGAAAAATCCACTTTTCACACCTCCACACTGTTTGCGGGGATCTTTTCTCGCAGAGACATTTCGCAGCAACCTTGACTTGGCTTGTAGCGTGTCTTGATAAATTAATTACCACAACAGAACATCCCTGCTTTCCATAGGCTATATGCTAATTAATTGGACAAATAGAAAATAAAGCCATCCCAAAACATGCCCATCAGGAGTGTTATAATTGGCTCGGCATCACACGCGGTACACGGGCTGAGGGCCGCCTGCCTGTTTGTGTTGTTTTTACTCTTATTTTATTGACTATTTTTATCACAACTGTGGGATTTTTTGGGGGGATTTTAGGAGGGACAACTCCCAGGGTAGGATGACCCAGCATCCCAATTAATTCATTGTTGTATACGATCCTTATCCTTGAGCTGAAACAAATGTTTTCATGTTTTAATCTTTCCCTTACTCACATACAATTTAGACGCAGCTTTATGCAGCACAAGCACCCAAGTTTGGCATGTAAAATGCGTTTCAGTATTATGTGTCTGTACACAAGTACACAAGTGCAAAAGTACACACGTGCACAAGTGCACTAGGGCACACCAGGGCCAGAAGGGTGGTGCACACCAAACGGGGACACATCTCCCAGGGAGAGTAATAGTCATGGCCCATTTCTCCGCAACCTGTTTCTGCACCCTTTGAGGCCAAATCCTGCATGTGACTGACCATCTTTTACACCAGGAGGGTGAAGTGTATTTTTAACCCCGGGGCTGACCACATCCGTCCGAAAGCTCACAACTGATTTGGCTGGTCTATTAAACCGAAATAATGAGGCAATTTCGTTTTTATTATGGCCAACACTTATTGTTGTATAAGTGATTACAGACGGAGTAATTGCAATTGAGACTCTGACGCAGGTGGACATCCTTTATTTCGCAAAGCAATAACTGGATGAAATAGCCACTTCAGACGTCGGGCGCGAGGAAGCAATTTGTATGCGTGTGCACGTAAATGTGTGTGTTCGCTCGCACCTTCCTTGGAGACACCTAGAATTCCCCTGTCGATGCATTAAACACATTTTCCCCGTGATTTGAAAAACATTCGTTTCCGGTCCAGCTCTCCAGGCCTGAGCTGGATCACCTGGGGCGCCCTGCTCCTCTGCCCATCCGCCGTCTCCCCACTGGTTTGCCTCCTCCCCTGGCAACAGGTGATGTAACTGACACAGATCGTATATTAGCCGGGCTGGATTGGGCGTTTTTTATTACAACGCACCGAGAGAGCGATTGAGGGAAAAGGAGGAGGGCTGGGAGGGGGCAATGAATTGCAGGGGAAGGTGGAGGGCGAAAGGAGAGATATATGGAGTGCACACACACACACACACACACACACACACACACACACACACACACACACACACACACACACACACACACACACACACACACACACACACACACACACACACACACACACACAGTTCTGTGTCTGTATCGGATCTATAGATGCATCAAATTGATTAGCAAGGGGTTTCATTGTATAAGCAAAAGGGTTGAATGAGTGCAAGAATTTGAGAATTGCTTGCTGTGGTTCAAGAATAATTTGAGACCAATATTTTGAGAGAAATAACGATAAAAAAAGGAATTTGCCGAGGAATGATCGTAATCCGTCAATAATAAATGATAAATGATGTAAAGACAAAACAGGGTCGAGAGGACTGGACAGGCACCGTTTTTTTGAGTCCCTCCCCCTTCTCGCTCCTTCCCTCCTTCTCCCCCTCCTCCCCTGCCCATCCTTCCTCCCCCCTTCCCGCCTTGCCACCTTCCCTCCCTCCCTCCCTTGCAGGGTTGTTGATTAATGTGGGATGAGGCTGGACCCAAAACAGAGGCTCTTTCAGTGCTGTCACACTGTGGAGATGGAGACACAAACTGTGGCCAAGGTGGACCTTCACACACACACACACACACACACACACACACACACACACACACACACACACACACACACACACACACACACGCACACACACACACACACACACCAATGCCCACCAGGCCGTGTGGATGGGCCCAGCGGGCCATCAAAGGCTTGGTATCTGCCCAGAGAGTCTACCAGCTTGCCAACAGAAAAGCATGTGTGTGTGTGTGTGCGGGCATGTGTGTGTATGTGGTTAAGGTTACGCATGTGCTGCATGTTTGTGTGCAGCATGTGACCATAGGTTTTGTTTCATGCATATGCATAGTGAATGTTCTTTTCCATTTTGGTCACACGCAATTTGGTAGTCCAAATGAATAATGACGAGAAGACGATGATCACCTAAAACTTCTTACAAGATGGCTACTAATATATTCTACATGGCCCGGCCCCGACCACACCTGCTGCTTCCCTTACATTTACACCACCATGCAGATGTAGCAACATTTACGCTGCAACTAGTAAAAAACACTGGACTGGAACGTACGGCAGGAGTAGCTGTAAAAGCAAGCCAAGCTTGATTAATGCAGAGACATAAATTCCACTTTTTCTGCGTTTGGATTTGACAGCCGCCCGCAGAGTGCCGAGCGGGGGGAGGGGGGGGGGGGAGCGAGGGCGTGGTGTTCTTCTGTGAAACAGACCAAGTGATCCGGAGCGGGAGGGAATTCCTCCGGATCACCCAGATAACGTCTCAGTGCCCCGTGTCCATCACTCTGCGTCCCGGCCCTCTACAACAACACGTGGAGGACGGGGACCCTTGCCCGAGCACGCCTCTGCCCCTCTTCTATCTCTCCTGTATCTGTCTGTCTGTCCGCCCTTTGTTTCCTGTCTGTCCTGGTTGCAGGCTGCCAGGCCGTTTCAGTGCCCGTTTTTTGTTTCTGCCTGTTTATTGCGTTTGCGGGACACTCGCGCCGCACACACTCTCTCTTTCACCTCTCCGTCATTCTGTCCTTGTGTGTTTTGTTTTTTGGTATCCCTGCCAATGCATTCATTGCCAGCAATGCTGCATACAGGACTTTCTGTCTGTCTGTTTGTCTGTCTGTGTCCATACCTTTTTATCTTTCTGTCTTACTGCCAATCTTGTCAACCCCACAGTATTTTATTCTTGCTGTTTCTCTGATTTCTGCGTGCCGCGTGCACGTATATGCCGATCTGTCTGTCTGTCCTTCTGTTTGTCCCTTTTAAGCCAAGGTCGCTGAAACACGTCTCTGTGAGGTGGTGCTATTATTTTCTCTGTAGGAATCCTGAAGATATTCCAGACACGCCAGAGTGGGTAAAGTGAGGCAGGTTTCCACTTACTTAGCTTAAAAAGGAGCGCTGAATCAGATTTCAAGATTGCTCCGTTGCTTGCATTTCACTGTGTGCAAGGTATGTGCGTGTGTGTGTGTGTGTGTGTGTGTGTGAGTGTGTGCGTGTGTGTGTGTGTGTGTGTCCCGCGCACGTCAAAGCAGGCAGTTAGGTTTCCTGGCTTCTAAGTCAAGCGTGTCAGCGTACACCTGGAGATGGAGATATTGGAGGAGGAGCTGCAAAGTTGTCAAAGTCATTCATCGCTGCTCCACACCCAACCCCAACCCCCCCCCCCCCCCCCCCCCCCGCCCTCCCAAGCACCAACCCCTACCCCCCACCCCCCGCCTCCCCACCCCACACGGCAGGGGTGGTAAAAATACACTGCCCTGCATGAGTGTCAGTCAAGGAGAGAGAGAGAGAGAGAGAGGTTCAGAGGAAACAAAACAGTGTGTGTGTGTGTGCACGCGTGTGTGTGCGTACGTGCGTGTGTGTGTGTGTGCGTGCGTGTGTGTGTGTTGCTCACCTTGTAGGTCCGGCAGGAGGGGTTAAAAGCGTTTGTTCCGCAGACGAACAGCGTGTCGTTGTTCTGCTGCAGAAGCACTTTGATGAAGTTATGACACTCATCCTTCAGGGGATAAAACACAAGGTTTGCTGTAGCGCCTGTCTCCGAGAAATCAACTTGTGGTCGAGGAAAAAATCAAAGCAGAAATTGTCTGTTTTCTTTATTTATTATGAAATGTTTTTTTGGGGGTTTTGAAACCATGAAATGGAAGACTTTTCACGGTGACGAGCGTGAACTGTACATTTATATTGATCGTGATGTTTCTCTCTAAGCAGAACGGCGTTTCATCGCGGCGAATTGGAAGCGCAATTCCACGTGCACGGTTCCTCATTGGAACCAGCGCTGTTGGGTGTAAACACGGGGCGCGGAATTACCGACAACTCCGATTTTCTGTATGAAGACGAAAACAGATGTTCTGGATTAAAGAAAAAAAAACTACCAAAAAAAAAACGAAGCAGTGCATTACTTCATACACCGCAGGGCGCATGTTGTTGCCATTGCATGCGTTGGCCTGTGCGTGCATGTTATGAGCGGTGCGTGCGTGCGTGATGTGATGTATGTACGATGAATAATGGAACAACCATAAAGGTTAGGGTGTCAGCACATTAGTCCCCTAAGCCAAGAGACATGTACACTGGGGCTGGAGCGCGTGTGTGTGTGTGCGTGTGTGTGTGTGTCTATGTGTGTGTGCGTGCATGCGTGCGTGTGCGCGCACGCGTGTGTGTGAATGTGTTGAATTCGCCACACCAATTCAAATCATGATCTTTCCTTTACCTTGTGTTTGCCCTTCATTCTGCACGTGTCCACGTCGGCCTGCCTGGACTTCCAAGTCATTTTCTGGCGGAGATAGAAATGGACCGCGAGGAAATTGGACGGACGGAGAAACAGAAGAAATCAGATTGGAAAGGAGAAGAGAGAGAGAGAGAGAGAGAGAGGTACAGGGGTCAATACCCGATCCATACATCTAATCGATAGCCATCATCTTAGTTCCTTGGCCATCGATTTCCCACTTGGTGCGGCTGCTCCGGGGTGAACTTCCCTCTGTGTGCTGGTCCGGGATCAGTTTACCACATTAAATCCCTCAAGCTCTGCCAGAGGGGAAGAAATACAATGCTGACCCTGGATCAGAGTGCTGTCTGTTGCCAGGACGGCCCAAAAAGCTCGTTTCTAGGGATCGACAGGCTGCTAGTTTATGTGCACACACGCACGCGCGCACGCGCGCACACACGCACGCACACACACACACACACACACACACTCACACACACACACACACAACCAGATAACACTGAGAAATACATATATGCAAAAATGATATAAAATATTAATATAAAAAATAAATTCCCTAAAAAACATAAAAAGCAGGTTCTCTTGAGCTCATCAATTACACACACATTAACACACACACACACACACACACACGCACTCCCTTGCCTGGCTGGCTTGGCCCCGGGGCCGGTTCTGAGCGCTGCATGTGTGTGTCAGTGTGCAGGGTGTGCTGTTGGACAGGGTGTTTGGAGTGCGGATGCTGATTAAAGACCTTCAGTCATCAATCAATGCCGGGGCTTCCCCTCGGCCTTTCATCTGCAGGCCGCTCTCATTAGGAGCCACCCGCACATTGAAGTGTGTGTGGGGCGGAGGGCTGGCAGGTTGCTGCACACGCCAGAAGGGTCGTATTTGAATTGGGTTTGTGTGGACTCGGTTTTCAGTTGGAGCGGACGGGACCGAGCGGAGAGGATTGTGGGAAACACAATGAGGCGTTTGGACGAAGACATCTTTCATATTAATCAGCTCACTTCCAGATTTTTCCAATCAGTTCAAAGAGCTTTCTTTTATTTCTCCTTAAGCACTGATTGAGAATGTCTGTATCGTGACACAGGGGTGGTTTGGGTTTATGTGGTCTGAATATGGAACTATTTTCCTTCAGAATATATATATTTTTTTTTAACAAAACCCTACAAACTGTATAAATGTTTTGAGTTGGCAAATCATATAGTGTATACAATGAATTAGTCAACTTAAACTGAAAAATACTGCAAAATGTAAATCATTTGTTCAGCCCAAAGTACACATGTTGACCCATTCTGCTGCCCTCCTTTCCTCCTGCACTCTTGTTCTCTCTCTCTCCCCTCCCTCTCTCTCTCTCTCCATACCTTCTCCCTCACTTCCTTCCTGACCCTGTCACTCCCTCCGTCGCCCTAGTGATGAGCCTGGATGACGCAGGAGGTTTGCTCGCTGATTGATTGGATCATGTTCTTAGGGAGGCTGGATCGGCATGAAGGGACAGGATCATGCCAGGCAGCGAGTGTGACACACACACACACACACACACACACACACACACACACTTACGCAACATGATTGACACATGACATCATTAACAAGGTAACCACGATAAATCTGTGCGTGTGTGTGTGTGTGTATTCTCTGTGTGTGACAACTAGAAATCTGGATATAGCTTACTCATTGTGTGTTTGGGAGTGTGTGTGTGTGTGTGTGTGTACGTGTGTGTGTTCCAGTGCATGTGCTTGTATACAAACGTACACAAAGAACAATGCGTCCTCAAAGAGGCAGATGGCTCACTCACCTTACTGAAAAAGATCTCCTCGCTGTTGGCAGTGTCTGTATCCACTGTGTATATGTGATCTCTGCAGAGACAGAGACAGAGAGGGACGGGGAGAGAGAGAGAGAGAGATAGAGAGAGAGGGAGAGAGAGAGCGATAGAGAGAGAGAGAGAGAGAGAGAGAGAGCAATAAAGAGATAAGAAATCAGACAGTCGGTCAGACAGACACAAATTCGTCAAACAATAACCCAGGTTCTTTCACTTTGCCCTTTCCGGTGTTTTCACCGCCGCAGGCAGAAACCGACGCAGAGAAAATGGGTCCTTGTGCAAACTTTGTCCAAAACTCGGGGAAAATAACAATAAACAAAAGCGAGCCCCAGCTATTTGCTCTGTCAGACAGAAACAGTCAACAAAGGTTTAGAGTGCCGTGGCGTAGGCCCGGGGACAAAAGCCTCTTTGTCCCGGAGAAAAGGTCTTTGAGGGGTGGAGTGGGGGGTGGGTGGAGGAGGGGACGGTTGGGGCGGGAGGTGCCAAGTCACTCTGAGCTGTTCAGGTCAATTAAGCCTCGTGTTCGAGTCACAGGAAATCTATACTAACACTCATTAAAAGCCCAGACAAGAAGACTTATGTTGTGCCGCCTGGAAACACACACGACTTCCCCTGTGCTTTCCACAGGACCCACATGGAAGACATAAAAACGGCGAAGGGTTAACTGCCACCTCCGACGGGACCAGGGAGGGGGGGCGTGGAGTGGCCGGGCGTGTTGCTACACCTTCCTACCGCGGAGAGAACCGAGGGTGGGATGACGGCAGGGGTCTCCGAGGCGGAGATGAAGCGTCAGAGAAAATGGAAAAAAAAGGGGGGGGGGGGGGCTGAGGGAGAGGTGTTGCCTCGTTAAAAGGAAACGAGAGAGAGAGGGCGAGCGAGCGAGAGAGAGAGAGAGAGCGAGAGAGAGAGAGAGAGAGAGAGAGAGAGAGAGAGAGAGAGAGAGAAAGAGCAACAAAGGTGACCGTGCCAAATGATCTAACTGCCTTAATTTGTCAGAGATTAGCCGGCGAGTGTGTTTTTAATCAAAGTGTGCAACAGTGGCATTGTCAGGAACACAGCTTAATTACGTTCCGGAGCCCAACCTGTGCAGGGGTAGCCGGCCTGCCTCGCTCTCATTAACTGAATCTAATAAAGTCTTGGAGAAGCAGGCGTCTTGAAATGAATCCACTTATATCTCTTTCCTGCGGGAGACCCCCCCCCCCCTGCCCCCCGCCCCGCCATCTCCTCAAGGATAAAAACCCAGTCTAATATACACTATCAGCCATGACGCCTAAATTGAATAATTAATCTTTGAGAGCAGTTTGAATAAGGAAACAGGAGCACATTCTCAGCGGGGGGGGGGAGGGCGGAGAGCCGGGCGGAGAGTGTGAACGCTGCCAAAGTTGGTAGAGAAGTTACGACTTATTTCCCCTTTTTTTTGCTTCGATAAGACTTTTTCTTCTGCTGCTCCTTCCCGCTCCTCCCACCCTTCTCCTCCCCTCCTGTCGCTCTGAAGGGTCGGGTGGAGGAAAAAGGAGGGGGGAGGGCTCTATCAGACGACGGAGACGCCTCCCCGCCGGCTGTGGCGGTGCAGTGTGCCGCTGGGCCGGAGAGGTCGGACCGAAAAAACCCTCACGCGGACTGTTCCCTGGAAGCGCTTCACCGGCGCTGTTCCGACGAGCTGATATGGATTTACGGGCTTACCCCATGAGCTGTTTCCTGTTCCTCTGTTTCCCATCGTCTACCTCGTTTCCCGGGCACGCCAAAATACAAAGACGGACGGTTACAGCCGGTTTGATTCCCCGTGAAACAGCTGCTATAATGTATTGCAATAGTAATACGGCCAAAGCGTACGGACCAGTGGTTGCCAACACGGGGTCCTCGGACCGCCGAGATGTCCTTCGAGGGGTTCCAGCGGGGTCCCCCAGCAAAATTAATAATAGTTCAACTTCAACGTTGTTTGATTTACAAGGCGTTAGCACCATTAGAGAGCAATGTACGATAATAATGTTTCGGCCAGATTTGATCAGTTTCAATGTTATCTCCCCAAGTACATAGTATATGTATGGAATTTTGCACTAAATTATATGTAACAAGACATCTACAATGTATAATATATATATCTATACATATATCTATAGATTAATAAATCTTATCCAATGGGGTCTGTGGCCTAATTTGTATTAAATTGAGTGTTGAAATTGAGTTGATTTTTCAAACTATTTGAAAGGATTATTATGTAAATGTTTATCGAAAAACATGTTCCTAAAAATGAACTTGGTTTACAAAGGAGCCTCCCTGTCTCACTCTCACCCTCGGCCGACTGTTGACAGTGTTTTCAAAGTCTGCGCATCTCGTGGTTCCAGGACTCTGCTCAGAGCTCCAGCGGAGATAAGAGGCGGCCAAACCATGATGCCTCCCTAAAAACATCCTGAGTGGGGGCCGGGAGGGGAGCGCAATAGGAGGGCTATGTCTGTGTCAACACACACGCGCACGCGCGCACGCACACACGCACACGTACACACACACACACACACACACACACACACACACACACACACACACACACACACACACACACACACACACACACACACACACACACACACAACTCTGAGCTGACCCATCCGAACACATGCATGCCAATACACACAGAACCTTTCCTCTCCTACGCCGTGCACCTGGGTCCTCGTCGCAACGGGGCCACACTCACTTCCTCTTGGCCTCGAAATTGAACGTGACTCAAACCACAGTGGAGAGAGAGAGAGAGAGAGAGAGAGAGATGGAGGCTTTCATTATGACTCTTCTACATTACGGCTCGTTCTGCATAGAGGCAGATTTTGTTTGCAGATCTTGAGTCATGGCAAGGCCTAGTAAAGGGGAACTGGTTTATTGGCTCTGACGTCCAGGCTGAATAATGTACTCATTATACGACACATTCATATCCAGCTGTCACTCTGTCTGTCTTCATTAGTGTCGACTGTCCACTATCTATGAATCAGAATCTGTCAAAAAGCATAATGGAACCTCTCTGCCGTCCTGCAGAACTGCCTCTGCCCAGATACTTGATCTCCACCGGCTTCGGAGGCAATGGTTTTACAGTCAACCGTGACTTTTTGACATCCCAGTGGATACCCTCACATACCTGCCACACATGCATGAACTTATATTCCATATGACGATGACTAAAGCGTGACATTTTATCAATACATTAAAAATCTGTATGGTCTCGTTGTGCGGATAACGGATACTGTACGGGTCCGGGGGGATGTGAGGTGCAGGAATGCTTTCTAAAGCAGCGCGGGCACGCGGACCACTGAGCCTCACTGTGAATCACTCGGAATGGGGTTCGCATTTCCCGAAAATTTGGCGTGAAAAATATGTGAGTAGCACGGATGGTATGTAAATATCCCTTTCGGACATAAATAGGGGCACACTGTAGGATGTGATGAGAATTAATAGAGGGAGATAGAGAGAGAGAGAGAGAGAGAGAG
>NC_137203.1:10879328-10884328 GCF_960531495.2 Zeus faber
GGAAATACACAAGATTCACACATGCATATTGCATTCAGCATCTATATGGCCATGACCTTAATGTCAATAACACATGAGATTATATCATATTTTCATGTTTTACGGAGAAATTGCATTCATTACAAAAATCAATCATTAGAAAACACAAAACAGCACATCCATATAAGTTGACATACTTGAAATGTAATGCAATGTAACTGTATAATGTTGTATTATATTTCTACAACCGCACATTTGTCACATATATGTGAAAAATGTATAGCTATAGCTTATATATTGCTAAACCTATTACAATAATACGTTTGTGTATACTTCAAGTGATTAATGGGTAAGTTTAAAATAAGTTTATAATGCGGACACCCCTGCGGAATACAGATTTTTTTTAATTCTGAGAAATGAACTGCTAGTTGAAATTTAGCAACTCGGGCACAGTCTGCATCCAAAAAAGCCAGAAAGCATCTGTCTGAGCAGGAATTACTGACCCATGCAGAATACACTTCACAGAAGATAAACCGCTAACTAGGATGCACGAGGATAGATAGAGACCGGCCAGGAACCAAATTCATAATTAACATTCAATATTTCTTGGGTTTTGACAGCGAATAATATTCCACGCATATTGGAAGAGACGTACACTCCAGAATAAGGGTAGAAAGCCTTAAAAGCCTGTACTATGTGATTTCACCGAATCAATGCAGTTCATTAGACACTGTCAAAATAACACCAAGACTGCTGAACTCAGTGGAAAGATTTGGCAATATCCCATTGTGGATTAAGCCACTTTTGTCTATTTACAATTCAATCAGTGGCCATCTTTGTGTGCGTCCTGCAGCTAAAAGTGTGTATGACTGTGTTGCCAGGAGAAGAAGCACAGGCCAAAGAAATGTGAATATCTGAATATCGGGAGCAGCCGTTGAGCAAACAGCCTCGGCCGGTGCCGGGGCCTTGGCCGCCGTTCAGAGCTGCCATCTGCAAGCTGCTGTGCACCGGCCACGGAGGCCTCCCCGGGTACGGAGGCATGATGGCACGGCCCCCGGCGACGCTGGCCCCAGAACAAACAAACCGTTTGATGGGACGGCGATCATGAAAAGCGACTATTGACGTTTCATGCTCCTGGGGCCAGTTTTTTTTTTTTTTTTTTCGGGCGCATTGTTTGTTGTCCAGTCGAAGCTCTCAGTCGTCTCTGCTAAGTTGACCATTGACTCGGTTTCACATTGATTTCTGTAATGACGATCGCATGGGCCTATTCGCCTTTAAACTGTTTGTCATTTGGCTTGAGCTCCGACGTATCGATGTCCTGCTTCTTCAGGCGGGGCTCGGAGCGCGTCCTGCAGTTTGTGCGTCCGCGCTATCGATCCGAACATTATCTTCTCTTTCGGAATCATCGAATCGCCGACCGGCTCAGTCTAATCTGAGCCAGACATTCCAGCTATTCTGGGGTCGCATACCGCTGCCATGTGTCAGAATTCCCGACTGCTTTGAGCCAGGGTGGGATCGAGGCGCGCGCACACACACACACGCACACACGCACGCACACACGCACGCACACACACACACACACACACACACACACACACACAGGCACACACGCATACACACACACACAGGCAGTCGGGACCACAAGCTCACAGACACGCATAAAACCAATAAAACTCTTCCATGCCCAGATACTTTCACACACCCACCCACACACACATACACACACACATACACCAGACGCCATGCCCCCCCCCCCCCGAGATCACATCAAACCCCTCTGGAGCAGGTGGACAACAGGCAGACCAAAGTCCCCCACCCACACACACACACACACACAAACACACACACACACACACACACACACACACACACACACACACACACACACACACACACACACACACACACACACACACACACACACACACACACACACACACACAATTAGTGTCTACCTCTCTCATACAGACACTCTCTCGCCTCCCCTTAATGACCCCAGATGTGTTAAAAAGCAGCGGCACTGGAAGCAGCGGCACTGGAAGCAGCGGCAGCCCCCCCGCCCACTTAGTTCTGACATGCTTTTAGGGGGGAAACAAAGGAAGCCCCCCAACCGTGGCTTTCAACAGTATCCAATCACGCCCGCTACTCAATTAGCCAGGGACGCCAACAAAGGAGCAGATAAGGATCCGCTTTGTTAAGACCTTTTCAATAAAGTCTCGGCTACACACGCTGCCTTGTAAGGACACAAAGAGCGGCGAGCTTTAAGGTGAAAGCGCCCGAGGAGACAAGCCCTGTCCCACCCCAACCCCCCCCCCGCCCTACCCACATGAACCAAGTTGAAGGTTTCATACGTGATGATAGAGACTGAACTGGAATCAATATCTCTGCCGCGCTCCCGCAACGCCGCCGCGCCATGAGGGAATGATAACTTTATAAACCCAGCCGTACCGAGAGAAACACGGAAAGATACAGAAAGAGAGAGAGAGAGAGAGAGGAAGTGAGAGACAAAGGACTGAACAACGAGGGGTTGATTTCGAATGGTTCAGCAGAAGCAGTGAACCCCCTTTTCCTCAGCAGTATTCTACTATATTTTTATTATCTCTTTGACGTATTTAACTACACACACATCGAGTATAGCTGTGTCAATGTGTGTGTGTGTGTGTGTGTGTGTGTGTGTGTGTGTGTGTGTGCGTGTGTGTGTGTGTCTGTGTGTGTGTGTGTGTGTGTGTGAGAGGGCAGATGTTTCATGTGGTTTTGCCCTGTTCTTAAATGGTTTCCAGAAGCAGGGCGCCGCTTACACACGGAGCTTAACGCTAAGCTTGTTGCTGAGATGCCGTTTATAAAAAAAAAAAAAAAAAAAAAGGAATACGTGAGAATAAACTTCCCCGAAATCAGTCGAAAAAGGTTCAGATAGGAAGCGAAAAACAAAACAATCCGGGACCGTGGGGTTGGGGCTCCAAAGAAGAGATTAATTTTTTTTATTATTTTATTGCATGGTACCCTGAAAAGGCATTTGTTATTGGATTCAAGCAATATCACATGTTCGCGATTCGTCGGGTATGCTCAGCCGACGGAGAGTTTCTGAGTAAACAGCCATCGCTGAATGTCAGCTTCAATAAAGGTCCGAACTCCGAACTGGGGTGAGAGAGGATCCACTCTTTCTGGGCGAGGCTGATCTGCACAATTTGAATAAACCTGATCTACAGTGGGTGCGGTTCTGTGTGCGTGTGCGTGCGCGTGCGTGTGTGTTCCGCCGCCAAACAGCGAATAACAAAAAAAATATGTAAGGGAGAGTCGAATTCGAGAGCCTCTCTTCGGACGCACGAGTGACTGTGAAGCCGAGGTGGAAAAGCTGCCTCTGCTTTCTAAACCGGAGCGTTCACGCGCTGGGGGAGGGGGGTCATAAAAAGATTTCATATTTACCACACACGCAGGCTTCCATTTCCAGACACATTTTCAGGAGGGAAGCCGAAACGCTTATTTCATGGGAATTATCAGTTATTCCTGTAATATAGTGTGACACCTGATAGTGACAGAATCCGGGGCAGGGAGGTAATGCAGGAGGGCCGGCACGAACGCGGCGCTCCGGAGGGGATGATCAACCAACGCGATGCGGCGGAAACCCACCTGGCAGCGATGTAGAGCGTCCTGTTCATGATCATGATGAGCTGGATGTCCAGTTTGTGCCGCTGCGTGTTGTTGCGGCCGGGTTTGTGGCCCACGAACGCCGGATACTGCTTGGTGTCTGCGGGGGCGGAAACAAGAGCAATCACAACGCACGTTCATTTTCCGAGGATTCCAAGGAAGGGGAAGAAAAGCCTTTTGGGTGCGGTAATTAACCGAGCAATGGGTTTTATCAAAAATCGACTCTATTATGGTCCGTTCGGTTTGTTTGTGTGTGTAAAAGAAGCTTTCCAGGTGTTTGGGTTCGAGTCCTCCGCCCACCACCACCCGGCTTCTTGGCTCGATTAGAAATGTCCGACACTGATTGCAGGTTCAAATCCCACCGCAGCCGCAAATTGCACGGTGAGAAAATGCGCTGCTCGGTAGCATGAAATTGCTCTATTGTAAGTGGCTTTGGATAAAAGCACTGGCTTTGAATGAGCGGCGTGATAGAAAAAGCAGGTTGATGTGAGGTTGGCAAGCTATTGTTTCAGCGCTCCTGGCGGGGAGGCTCGCTGTTCTGCCCAGAGAGGGGGAGAGAGGGGGGGGGGGAGGGAACATGAGAGAGGAATAGGAAAAAAAAGGGAGAGGACGTGAGAGGGTGGAATAAGCATATCTCTTTCGCCTGCCATAGTATTTACACTATCACACGCGGCATTAGGAGCCCGACAGAAAAATAGCGGATTATCCTTTGATGTGGGGGTAGGCTCCGTTTCAAATGGCGCTTTAAGTCACTCTTTTTAATGTGTGTAAAGGGCCGATCCTTGGCCGGCAAATTACACCCTGTGCCATCGAAATGCATGCGTGCAGTTGTGGGGGAGGGGGGAGGAAGAGACGGAGGCAAGTGGGATGCAAAGAGAAACCGGGCTAGGGTCGAGCAAGAGGAGCCAGGGGATTGGAAGAGCCAGGGAGTCGAGAGGAGAGAGAAAGAGAAAGAGAGAGAGAGAGAGAGAGAGAGAGAGAGAGAGAGAGCGAGGGAGGGAGGGAGAGGTGGGGATTTGTGGTCGGATAAAAGCCCAAAGACAAAGCGGGAAATGAAAGGGGAAGAAAGAGAGAGAGAGAGAGAGAGAGATAGAGAGAGAGAGAGAGAGAGAGAGTGGGGGGCGGGAGGGAGGGACGGGACCCTCTCTCACCCCTCTCTCTCTCTCTCTCTGTCTCTCTCTCTCTCTCTCTCTCGCGCGAATATTGATGGAGCGGAGAGAGGAGAGGAGATATCTGGTATTTGATGCAAATAGCCAGAGAAGGCTGCAGATAAAAATGGAGGAGTGGAATATGACATGGGCATAGGAAAGGAACTAAGAAAAGAAAGACAGGAAGAAAGTAAACAAATGTGCCAGGGAGCAGGGGAAGGGAAAGCA
>NC_137203.1:10889328-10896828 GCF_960531495.2 Zeus faber
GAGAGAGAGCGAGAGAGAGAGCGAGAGAGAGGGAGTTCAAGAGACACACCAGCATTCAGTGTAAACACAGCATTGCACACACACACACACACACACACACACACACCCCACCCACACACACACACACACACGCCCCCACACACACAGACACACACAGACACACACACACACACACACACACACACACACGCCCGCACACACACACACACATGTAATGTCTTCTCCCATTGCGTAATGAAACAGAATAAATCTTGAGCTATGCAGACGCTGGTTGGTGTTCGTCTTTTCTTCCCCCTGTTCTCTGCACTCTCCTCAGATGTTTCCTTCATATCAGATGGGTGTGTGTGTGTGTGTGTGTGGGGGGGTGCTCGCGTGCGTGTGTGCGTGCATGTAGGTGATCCATCATGGTTTGATTATTAAAAGACAATGGAGTGGACGCCAGAGCTGCGGGCCTTCGTTTAAACAGAAGCCCAAAATCTGAGAGCGGGCCCCCTTTTAAAGGAGGTGACGGATTGATTCTGGAGGCCAGCCAAAGAAGACGGAGAGGGGACCGAGAGAAGAGAGAGAGAGAGAGAGAGAGAGAGAGAGCGAGAGAGACGGAGACGGAGGTGTCGACGGCAACTCGGAATAACGCCGGCGACGTAGCAAAGACATCCACTCGCCTCTTGAGATAAGCTGAGCTGTTCTTTTTTAGAAGCCCCGCCCGCGTGACGTACAGTGGAAGCCATTAGGCCCCGGACACCCTTCGGCGCTTCATAATCACCCCCCAAAAATAAATAAATAAACGAAGAGAAAAAGAAGTGCCGGCTATCGCTTCGGAGAGGACGGAGGACGACGCTCCGTAAAGTAATGTATCTCTGTGGTAATTCGGTGAGAAGGGGAGCGGGAGAGAGAGAGAGAGAGAGAGGGAGCGCGAGAACAAGGAGGGGAGACGCGAGCGAAAGGATGAAAAAAGTGAAACATGATCAATGGAAAGGAACGAGAGGAAGTATGAGGAGAGAGAGTGCGGCCGGGGGAACAGATTGTTGGGCGTTCTCTGCGTGGGCTCGAGCCAAAGGAAACGGACGAGCAACATCAACCTTCCCGGTGGCCGGGACAACAACAGATAACTACCTACAACCGCAACGGGCGGAGGGTTGTTTTTCTGTTCCTCAAGCCAGGAGCGAGTAAGGATCTTTGATCAGTCCCCAAACGAATTCTGAGAAATTGGTCGGTGGGAAAAAATAAATAAAAGTAAGGAAAGAAAAAAGATATGACGTATAGCGTATTGGAGCTCTATTCTTGACTATCGACGTTGCAAAACGTCTTGAGTCTCACAGCCGCTTTCTTCTCCTTAAATCTCCGGATCCTCTCATTCTGCCTTTCCCCCCGATGCTCCTTCTATTTTTATTTATTTATTTATTTATTTCAGTTTTGACGGCCCACACAAAATCACAAGGGATATGCGAAAGGCGCGCTGTTCCTCCTCTATCGTTTTTACTGCTAAAACATCATGAAAATGCTCATTATACCACCCCCGCCACCCCTTTTTTTGGGGGGGGGTTTACCACACCCCCTCCCCCGGTCACACCCTGCTCTGCTCTGCTCTGCTTAATCTCCTGGTGACTTTGCTTCATCTACCCGGGCGGAGCGGCTCTTCAAAAGCGCCTGCGCGGTGCCGGCTGCTCCGTCGCTTTGTCTGGAGATGTCATTTACGGAGGCGTAACCAAGCCCCCCGCCCTGTGACACACATATCCGCACACACACACACACCCACCCACACATACACACACACACACACACACACACACACACACAAAGAACTCCAACACACATCCCGCACGCAGAAATAACTGGTGCTTAAGAGATTGACCCCGAAAAAGAATGAGGTTACATATTTGAATATCAGAACCTTTCGCAGAGCCGTCAATCACGTCTGCAAACGATACAAGCAAAGGCAGCGTCCTCAGTCTGGAGGCGGCTGATACCGAGCCGCGTGGGCGAAGCAGAGAAAATTACCGTGATAAGGAAAAGACTTGCTATCGCTTGGCCCTCTCCCTCGTTTTTTTTTTTTGATCCAATTATCTATCCGGTCTGATGATATTCTGCCCTGCCGTTCTGATCTTTTAACATAAACCCCGTTTATCCCCTTTTGCTACCCGGGTGCCTCGGAGCACCGGGTCAATCAGAGCGCTGTGTTTTTTTTTTTTTCCTCTTTCTTTGATCCCATTCAGCCACTGAAGATAGAGGCGACTTGCTGAAAATAGGGTTAGGAGACGGGAGGAGGGAGGGAGGGAGGGAGAGAGAGATGAGTGAAAATCACCCGACAGCCCCGTCTAACATTCAGTTTGACCAGAGCTCCAGTCATAACAGCCCAAAGTAAGATAAGGAGGCTGGATGAGCATCTCTCGCTCTCTCTCTCTCTCTCTCTCTCTCTCTCTCTCTCTCGTGGTCTGGCCCAGAAGAACCGGTAACATCGGCAATATGTCAGCGGGCGAAGCGCCACATTAACTCCACAGCACGAGAGAGAGAGCGTGAAAAAGACACTGACAGCAAGATAGAGAGAGAGAGATAGAGAGAGAGAGAGAGAGAGAGAGAGAGAGAGAGAGAGAGAGAGAGAGCGAAGAATTCCAGCATGACCGCGGCCCCCTGACCCCCCGCGGAGCGGCGATGGGCGCATTACAACCGTCACGCCACGTAATGCAGGTTTTGCTCGAGGAGTCATGGAAGCCGAGGCGAGGCCCTCCCGCCGCGCCACGCCGCGACAGCTTGCTGCGTCGAGACGTTCGATACCGACCCTCTGCTTGTTAGTCACACCGAGGGGCTGCGGAGTCAAGCGCCGCTTCAAAACCGAGCGGGGTCGAAGGAGATAAAGCCGAGGCGAAGGTTCACGCTCCACACGCACGCGGGGAAACGCAAAGGGAGAGCGACGTCGCCGCCGAGGAAAGTAGGCCGCGGGGGTTGTTCCTCATCAGAAATATTCAACCTTCGACATTATTTCTCTCTTCCAACACTTCAGTCGTAGATGGAGAGATACAAAAGGTAAAGGCGATTAAACAAACGGCTGTAATTCCGGCTCGGGCCGTGAAAAGAGAAAAGACTGATCTTGAAGTCGATATGCGGCGGCTTCTCGCAAAAGTGTTTTTTTTTTTTTTGTTTTTTTTTTATACCGAAGATGGAACGCACCAAAAAAGGGATTTGTGAGAAATACATTTTCTTTTTAAAGATTTTTTTCTTCTGTCCGCCCCTATCCTTGCGGGACCTCGACTAAATAGACGCGAAAGTTTTCTCCGCCGATTTCGGAGACTTGGGCGAAGAAAAACGCGGAGGCGTGCGAGCGCCGCATCCTTGACCTCGGGCGGCGGTGCAGCGCCCAGGTCTTTGTCCAAATTTACCAGCCACCGCACTTTAACTCTCTCTCTCTCTCAGGATGTGGTTTTCTGGGGGGCAGTTGGGGGGGGGGGGTGTTCAACTCTGGTTCCTTGTCGCCTGCAGGGATTGGGAGCGAGGTGCGAGGCTTGCCGCCGGTGCGTCCTCTGGGTGCAGTTTCACATTTCACAGCCTCTCTGTGATCGGCGCTTCCGGGCCCTCCAAGGTGTGAGAGCGTCTGTTTTTTGTCTCACTTTGTTTTCTCACGCCACCTTGTTCCCTTTCTCTCTCTCTCTCTGTCTCTCTCCCGTTTCTTCCTCTTCTTTTCTCTGGAGGGTTTAAAGCCCTCCAAATCCACCAAATGTGTTAAACATTTGACAATATACCGCAAATCATTATGCATGGTCGTTGACAATGGTAGCACTCCGAAGTACACCAAAATGGAAAGACTTTGTAAGGCGTAAAATCCGGCAGACAATGGCCTTTCAGCTCCAAAGTCTTTCCCCTGAATTGCCTTGGATAAAACGTACATCTTTGCCGCAAATCTTCCGCTTTTAAGGACACCGCGACAGGAACACAAGGGATAATGGCCCCCTCCTCTTTCCTCTGATGATGCACTAGTTTATTTTGGTCCGTCTGAACTCGCCTCCGCATTACGCACGGAGGTGGAGCCATGCCTGGTAATTGGCTCTCCGGCCTTCCGCTTCGGAGCGGAAGGCCGGCCCGTCCGGTCCGACCGGCTACGATTGCTAATCTGCGCTAAGCTAATGGGATGCCCGGGGCTCAGGAGATAGCGGAACCCGCCTCCGAGCGCGGCTAAGCGTCGCCCCGCATACACGTTGATTGATTTGCCACCGCGGCGTTCCCTTCGCCTCCATCTCAATTTCATCCCGGTCTTCCGTTGTCTCGCCTCTCTCTCTCCCTCCGTCGTCTCTTTCAGTGAGGTACATACCAACTCGGTGTATATGTCCGTTGACTGACCCGGGGGAAATAAGACAAACACGACCAGCAGCAATGTCTTTATTTCCCGTCCGTGCTCCGCGATATGGAAACCAATCTCATAAACGGAGGACGGACAAACAACACAACGGGCCAAAACCTAATAGAATTACACTTTTGTGTAAGGCTGTGATGTTGTGGCAGCGATAACAGAGCGTTGTCCTTGCCCCGTTCAGTGCATTACGTCCAATAGCATTATGAATCATCGAAGATAAACCAGAACATGCCGTCCAGCTGTTTTGAGGCCCACAGTACCAGGAAGAATAATCCAGGGCTGACAGTGTTTTATACGAACCACGATAACTCCGTCCCGGCGGTGCGCTGAGACGAACCTGTCCCTGTCTCTGCTCTTATCTCCAAACTCCATATTGTCGGGAGCCGCGCGGCCGGCGTACGCCCGTAGAACTAACGGGTGGAGCGAGGACGCTCGGGGAGATTCACTGCTCGGTCCGTCTGGCGAGCGGGCAAAGCACAACATCTGTGCGAGGGGGATATGCTGCGCGACGCCATGCGTCCGGTGTGAAACACAACAGCGGCTTCGTTAGCGCAGGTAAAAGGCGAAGACGAGCGAGATTCAGAAAAAAAAGCGTCAAGGCAGATACAAAAAAAAAAAAAAAAAAAGATAAAGCAGAGTGTTCCTGCACAGTAAGTGCTGATAATAAGTTTTAATCCCTTTAGGAACCAACGTCTCTGCCTCTGAACTAAACCCGATTAGGGCCGAGGCACTCGGCACGGGCTAGCATTAGCATTTAGCCTCAGCTGAGGAACACATACAGTATCTTTTTAGTTTAGGACGATAAATGAATGATAATGATTATTGGATGTATATGCTATAACAAAATCAATGAATACAGTATATAAGTAAACCCTTGACATTTTACACTTAAGATATACAGCGGGAAGATATACACACACAAAGGTGTTTTACCACTTGCTTTGCTTACTTGTCAATATAAGTGTGTTTATAAATACAATAGACTGTTTTAAAGGTGCAGTGTGTAGAATTTATGGAACAGACTTGGCAGAAATAGAATAATACATCAATAAGTATGTTTTAATTAGTGTATAATGAAATGAAAATAAGAATCATTGTGTTGGCGTTACCTTAGAATGAGACATTTTTATCTACATAGGGAGCGGGTACGCTTCCACGGAGGCCGCCATATCGCACCGCCATGTTTCTTCTACAGTAGCCCAGGAAAGACAAACCAAACAAAGGCTCTAGAGAGAGGGCATTTCACATTTTTCACAGCCACGGTCTCTCCCAGGGAGGCGGCCATGTTGCACCGCCATGGGGAGGGGTTTTGAGTTGGTTGTGATCTACAACCTCACCGCTAGACGCCACTGAATTCTACACACTGCACCTTTAAATAACATTCACCTGCCAAAAAACATCCAGAAATATAAATGAAACCAGACTGCCAGGTTGCCTGTTTACCAGCCAATGTACGTAGGCACTTCCACGAAGGCTAGTTATCCATTTATACTAATTAGCAACGATCCACGAAACAAAACCTCTTCAGATGTGTACGTGCAGAGGGTTGGATTATTGGTTAACCTTCCTTAACTCAAGACTTGTTAGTCGCTGCGTTGTACATGTCCAGCACGACTTTATCTCATTAGAAGTTATCAGGACGCAAACTTTGAATCTGCGGTTTGTGCCAAAACGCTAAAGGCATTAGCAAGGAAGCGTAACAAAGACTGCGTATCAGGCTTACGTATTTAAATACGTGAAGATGATCAGTGCTTGAAGTGGTACTGACCTTATTCACATGTTCCCTTTGTATAGATTATTATTTATCTCAACATATGATACATTATTTATTTATAAGTACAACGTCGTTTTGAACTACTCTGCAGATTGGATGTTACGTTAATATGGGGACGCAGCATCACTTCCTGCTGCCTCTCCACCCCATACAAACTTGGAGCGCTTTCAATGCACCTGGAGCAGAGCAGCTGGCAGCTGCTGCCTCTACCAACAACGGACCACAACCGGTGGAATAGATAATGAGTGAAACCAGCTGTTTCCACCAAAAACATGTGAAAAAGAAAGCGTCACCACCATCTAAATCCCCTCGTCCATGTCCATATATGGTCAATGACTTCATGGCAACTATGACTAAAAATACATTTTTAAAAAAGTGCGCTCCGACCCCATAAAATGACATATTTTACGATATGTCCACTTGATTTGTCCTGCTGTGAGAAATTCCCGGTGCCAAAAGAGTAGACGTGCCGGTTCTGCGTAGACGTTCCGACCCACTTGAAGCACCGCAGATGATACCGCGAGAGAGGTGCGTTCATTAAACAGGCACAGAATCGTTACACACGAACACAGTCTGCGGCTGCATGGCTTCGGGCGGGGTAAAACACCGCTCGGGGGTGAAAGCGGATAGTTTAAATGATATAAGACTAATAAGGATTGAAATAGGACTATTCCCCCGATGTTGGATGGCTCGTAGCGGAATGATGTAAAAGTAATGCAAGCGCCTATAGCGTTTTAACTGCGCTGCTAGGTTAACACGAGCATGAACGACAAGCGCTGATTGCAAATGTAACGGCGTGTGACGATTACAAATACAAGTTGTTGTCTGCAGAGAATGTACAGTGAGACGAAACTTTAGGAACCACACACGCACGCACACACACACACACACACACACACGTCACTACGAGGCAAATGAATGAATTAAAAAAAAAAATGAGTCATTATTCAGTGTAAAAAATTTTATGTTTCCTCAAGAAGAAGAATTTGCCTAATAGGCTACAGTGGTTATGTAAGCAGCTTCAAAGCTTTCCGCAAACAATTAATATGAATAACTGTCCAACCACTAGATGAAGGACCAGACTATGCTTACTTTCTGTACAGTATCCCTAACACACAACGCCCAAATTTCTCTAAATAAATTATGACCTTATATATCCTATATTTCAAATAAATCTTGGCCTCTAATAAATGCTGGGGGCGGGGTGTACACACAGAAATAAAAGCCTGCCTCAAATACAGACCGGGCAAAAACTGACCGGAGCTGCTGCGCTGTTCTGCATCGCTCCCAAACAAAGCAAATAAAAACAGTGTGTTTTTATTGTAGATGTATTTCATTTACTCCATTTCCTACTGCTGCGTGGCAGATCGCTTCTTGGGGCAAA
>NC_137203.1:10901828-10919328 GCF_960531495.2 Zeus faber
ACACACACACACGGATCTCTATACACGGAGGCAGAGTGAGGCCGCGAGACATGGCAATTGCAGTGCACTAACTGCAATAATGAAATCTCAGCTGTACCGGACAGTGTTGGGGCCCTAAAGACATAAGAGGATAAACTTACTCTCATCCAGTAACTTAAACCGTTTAACTGTTTGTGCATTTAATTCCAGAGACATGCCATTTTTTTTTTTTTTTTTTTTTTTTTTTTAAGGAGAAAACAATGAGCCATGAGCTATCTTGTCAGACAATGCCGTCGACTAATACCCCGATCAAGCCGGCTTAGCTCAAATACCCCTTCTGAACTCGCCGGGCCGCTTATGTCGGCGCGCCTTAAAAAAACAAACGAAGCAATCACCAAGTTTGAGTCCTTGCGTGGCGTTCCCGCCGTGTCAAGGTTTTTTTTTGTTTTTTGTTTTTTTTCGCAAGTTCTCAAAGACGCTCATAGTTTTGATCTCTCCCTCACTTCCGCCCTCGCCGTTCCCGTCGGCTTTTTAGAGCCGTGCCGATCGTCCGCGCCGTCTCATCTGATGGACGAAGCAGGATCGGTGGATGAGTCGCTTCCATACCGTATCCAGCCTCTTCCATACCAAACAAAGACAACGGGGAAAAAAACGTAACCGGGGCATTTTCAATCCCCAGTCCCGGCTAATGCGGTCCGCGGCGGCCTGACAGAGCTGATTCAATGACTCAGCGCGTCTACGGGGCCTCCCAGAGTTTTTGGCGGGTGACCCACAATTACATTAGAATGATGAGCGCGCCAACTGTGAGCCACTCAGCAATAACGCTAATGTAATAATAATAACTTAATTTATTCATCGAAAAAATACAGCACTACCGCTGCTCCTGTCTGTGCTCAAGGGCGATGCGCGGAGACGTCGAGACGCTTAGACTGCCGTGGTCTCGCCCCGGGGCCAGAATATTCAACCGTCTGTGGTGGTTTATTGTTTCAAGTGCAGCAATACAATATTCATGCAGCATCCACCTTTTTTTGGGGGGGGGGGGGGGGGGCTGGCACTATGACAAAAGAAGCTGTGACATATCGCCATCCCATCATCTGTTTCTATTTCGAAGTAAAAGTCTGACCCCCCCACAAGACTCGTTTACAAAGATGGCGGCGGCTACTACTTCGGCTGCATTTTTAACGGCGCAGACTCTGCTCTCACCCTCTGGTCTTTGTCCCCGGCTTTGTTTATTTCCATGTTTTCGGCTTTCGCTCTCTCTTTCTCTCTCGCTCTTTCTCTCTCTCTCTCTCTATCTCTCTCTCTCTCTTCTCCTCCCTCTCTCTCTCTGTCTCTCTCTGTCTCGCTCTCTTGTTCTCTCCCTCTCTCCCTTCTCCTCCCTCTCTCTCTCTTCTCCTGCCTCTCTCTCTGTCTCTCTCTTTCTCTCTCTCTCTCTCTCTCTCTCTCTCTCTTCTCCTGCGTCTCTCTCTCTGTCTCTCTCTTTCTCTCTTGCTCTCTCTCTCTCTTCTCCTGTCTCTCTGTCTCTCTCTCTCTCGCTCCCTCTGCGTGGAGATTTCTCTTCTCTTTTTCAACGACGAACGGCTTGTGAAATGACACCTGAGACTTTCATTCTCTCCTTGCATATTAATGTTAGAACTGCCATCACACACTGACAGGCTGTGAAAATAAATAAATAAATAAATAAATAAAGAAGAAGAAGAAGAAGAAGCAGCGGAGGAATTCTGGGACAAGGAAATGCTGTCGTTTATTTATTTCTACCATTTTTTTAATTGATCAAAGAGCGGCGGCTGACAAAGCGAAGCTGGGGTAGGCTTGTTCCGCCTCCCTTCAACAAAATGGCCCCCGCGCGGCGTTCCCTCCGCAAGCCCCCTCGGCGGCTGCCGATTGGCTGATGGGATTGAGCGGTGGACAACAACAGCGGGCGGTAATCCCCCCGTGCCGCAGCCGCCCCGGCGTGCCACGAGGACCTGCAGCTGACTGGCTAAACAGTGGGCGGATCGGCTGAGGCGAGAGGTCAAAGGTGACGGGTTTCGAAGAAGGGCGCCTGTCACGGTGTCAGGCACAGAGTAGAGCAGACGCATTCTGGACCGGGCCGGGTCAGGTCACGCATAACCCGTGAGACTGAAGATTGTAATTTTTAAGGAAAATTCAAGTGGGCCCCTTTTTTTGGGGGGGGGGCACTTGAGGAGGCGATGCGTGGCGAGCGGGCCCCGACAAAAATTTCTACATCATAAAATATTAATGCAAATGGACGGGATAATCTAGCAGCGCGCGTAACGTCATAATAGAGGCTTAAGAGAAACATAATCTGTTTTAAAATACAGGTCATGTCAATGCAATAAACTGCAATGCCTTTAATGACGGCGGCAGAGGCTGAGAGACGAGCCCGCGGGCCCATTCGCTGAGGAACGGCGCCGTTGAGGACGCCGTTTGCCGTAAACCCGGCGACCGCCGCCCGTTCCGGTTCGAGCGTCGCGCGGAACGGAGGAGCGGGAAAATGAGACGGACGGCGGCGATACCGACCCCTGCCGGGACAGTTCGCCGACGCCGGCATTAAAAGCAGTCTAAACGCGGTCTTGGGAAACCTGGCGCGCTCCGTCACAGCACAGCATCATTAGACGTGCCCCAGTGGCCCCGTTGAAATACGGGAGGTAATAATACACTCCAGTACGATTTAATTACACGTAGCACTAATAGTTTGCACAGTGTTGAAACTGTGACCGCAGAAAGTCGGACGAGGAAAAGTTGGAAGGTGGAAATATTTGCACATTTATTGAAAGAGTTATTTCCATTTTTTTATTTTTTATTTTTTTTTAAATATCAAAAGGGCCAAGAAAAACTGGCGGAGAGAGGGTTTTTCTAGAGGGGATATATGGTAATGGATGGTAATATCATGTATAGTATTCCGTATATAAGAGTAATAGAATCTTGAACTGTATTTTAATCCAAACACCCTTGTCTGTATTTGCAGATGATCATCTCGGCCTCCCTGCGCGCCGTTTCCCGGCCCGAGATAACGCATTTGCATCCGCGGCTGGGAGGCAGTGCGGGGCCGCGGAGAGAGGAGACAACAACGGAGGCTAATCCCAGAGATGTGCCTGACGGAGCTTTAGCTCAGGGGAGAAACTTGAAGGAGAGACGGGGAGGGGGAGACTCTTAAAGCAGCCATTGTCCCTCCGGGAGCAGATTAACTATTTTAAAGCGGAGCTGACGTCTATCGCCGGCTCGCCGTGCAGCCAGGCGGGCGCTCCGCTCGCAGACTCCCACCACTGTAAATCTTTGTCTGATTCGCTTCTTCTTCTCTCTGATTTGTTTACTCCCTCTGCCTCCTTCTTCTCTCCCTCTCTCCCCCTCTTCCTCTGTCTCGTTCCTTATCACCTGATTCTCCTCTCTCTCTCTCCCTCTCTCTCTCTCTCTATCACGCACACAGGCTTCACCCAACGCATATCTATTGTTTTCTTTCCCTTTCGGCCGCTCACCTCTTTCTCTCTCCCACATTCTGCTCTCCTGATTTGCTCGCCCTCTCCTTTCACCGAATCAAGTAGGGGAACCAACACAAGCTCATTGAAAGCAGCTCGGGTGACAATCAGAATCGCCCGCACGGGGGGAGCCGAGCCAAGGCCGTAATGAAACACTTTGAGCGGAGCGAGGACTACTGATTAAAACTCATTATGCCGCCGCCATGCTACCAACGCGGTGAATGGGAGGAGTGGGAACCGGGGGCCCGTATCGCTGCGGTAGGGGCTCGGGGAGCTGGGGGAGGGGGGAGTGGAGAAGAGGTGAGGAGGGGAGAAGGGGGATGTTCTTAGGGGGATACGCTCCGGGGCATCCCGCATCCCACATCCCGCGAGGGCGAGGCGCCGGGTAGAAATCTCTCGGCGGCATCGCTCTCAACCCTCAAGCCGGTATGGCGGTGTAGTACGTCCCGAAGACCATCCTGCTGCTCACATACTCAAGTACCCTGGACAATAGTACGCCATTCCGAAGGAAGGAGGGGTCTTCAGGGGGGCAGGGGAGTGGGGAGCTTGGGTGGAATCTAATCGGGTGGAGAGGGACGAGGAGAGGAGGCTGAGGGGCAAAGGATGATGGGAGTTTGTCGCATCGGAATACAGCGGGGAGCGGAGGGGCGGGGAGGCGGGGTCAGAAGGGGGCAGAAGGGGGGAAATCGAAACCCGGGCTATAGGTACCGGGGGGAGGACTGACGGGGCGAGGCGCCCCCCCCCCCCCCCCCCCCACACACACACACACACACACACACGGGGGACAGAATCATGTTTACTTAAAGCAAAACAAAGCATGGCATGGAAATGCAAATGCCTCCCGCTGCGCCGCCACAGTATTTTTATTAACTCACCGTGTCAAGGCGGGGAGGGAGGGCGAGCGAGGGAGAGAGCGAGAGAGAGAGAGAGAGAGAAAATAAAAAGGAACGGAACGGCAATCTGATCACCATATCTCCGTGCCGCGTTGTTTTTATGAATGTCTAAGTGTGTGTAAATAGCGATGTCGCTTGTATTGTAAGTACATAATAATTCACTGTGGAATATTTCCCACCCTTCTCCTCACACGCCGCACTCGTCCTCTCGGGTCTCCTGCATTATGCATCAGCTCCCTGTTTAGCCCGCGTCGAGGAAACGATCGGGACGAGGGGACCAATACGAAATTAAACAAGACGCGTGCACGGGAATGCACGTGAATGCTTAATGAATGGTTGCGTCAGCCCCGCGGCTCCTCCCTGGAAGCTGCTGCTCTTTAGCAGAATGAAGATGTCCCACCTAGTGTCTTTATCCAGCAGCGACATCCTCTTACATCCTGTCGTTACACTCCGGCACACAGGAATACCGGGGGAGCAATGGCCCCCAAAGGACACGCATGCACATAGACACACACACAAGAGACACCCACAGACACACACACACACACACACACACACACACACACACGCTTGTACTTTCTTACTTTCTGTCATAATGAGGCCACGATGAGGACAGGAGAGAGTTAACAGACAGCCATTCATCCTGCAGCGCTGTGGAGTCTCCTCAAGTCTCTATCTGGCAGTAGCCCTGGTGTGTGTGTGTGTGTGTGTGTGTGTGTGTGTGTGTGTGTGTGTGTGTGTGTGTGTGTGTGTGTGTGTGTGTGTGTGTGTGGCTGCCAGGCAGGGTGGGCCCCAGTAGAGCCTTCCATGGCATGACCTCAGCTGGAGCTTTCCCTTCTCTGCACACTGGCACCACACACACACACACACACACACACACACACACACCTACACACACACACATTCACATACACACACATACACACACACACACACACACACACACACACACACACACACACTTACACACAAGCACACACACAGCGTTCCCAGCGTTCCAGGCAGCACCAATCAAACCATGCAGCTCCCGCACATCTCTGTTATTATTACTGCTCGTTCCCTGTAGGTTCTTGTCTCCTTTACTGCAATTTCCTCCCGTCTCCCGTAAAGATTTTAATCGTGATGTGTTTCAGTGTGTTAAAAATACAATCTCATATCGAGGCGCACAGTTAATATGGAATTCACATCCATGCAGAATGAATTCGGCGGCACTTTGCCGTACATGGATTTTTCTTTCCGAGGGTCTGGCCCGGTTGTCATCCAGTCACTTCACCGCGGCAGAGCAAGCGGCTCCGGCGTCCGCCGAGGAGACGGTCAAGCTCTCGCTCCATGGCCACTCCCCGATCCAATACAAAATATAATAATTCAAACACCGTTCTGATCGAGGCCTCTACCGGCTCCCCGACTACCGATAATTCCCAAATTGTTGACATCAAGTTATTTTGTCAAATATTGACGTGATATTTGATTTTGTCAACGCCGCCCGGCCTTACTTCAAATACAGAGACATTTTGTAAAGTGAAGGACAGCCCTCAGGGCGGCAAACATAAAATACACGAGCAAGCGTCATCTTGTTGTCCCTGTGGCTCGAGGGCTTCTCCCTGCTCGCGCAAGGACAAGGACGCCGGTTGAGCCCATCATGTCCACATTTCACGGTCAAGTACTTTGTTGCATTTAATAAAGTATATGATTAAAAAACTCCTCCGTCTCTTCTTTCAAAAGACACAGCTGGGAGGGGAGAGGCGCCGAGGCCATCACAAGACGGGAGTCTAACCAGCTCTTCTTTTTTCCGGATGTGTGTTTTTTCCCTGAGGTTTCTTATTCTGAGCCTATTATATCACCAGACTTTATATACACACACGCTTATTATTAGAAACAACCGTCCGTCCCACATCGGCCCGTGCCCGAAACAAGAACACCAGGATTGCGTAAGTATGGTAGGAAACACACGGCCCATACGGGGTCGATGCATAATTCATTCCGCTTAACAAGATATCATCCCAGCAAGCTAAATATTAGAACAGCGAAGAAGAAAAAAAGAAAAGAAAAAAGAAAAAAGTTCTGGATCAATTTTGAATGAGGAACGTGATTTCACATGCTGCGGTCAGAAGGAGCGCGGGGCTTGCCAAGATAACCCCAGAGCCTAGTCTGTAATTATGACCCAAACAAACCCCGTTGTGCATTGGATGAACACAGACTACAAACCGCCGGCGATCAGTTTTCCAAATGCTTTGAGGGAGAATCAAAACAGACTGGGATTTCGGACCGCGCTCGGATGAGGTGACTTTGCCCGGTGAGCCGTAAAAATAGCAAGGACGGCGCGGACACGGTTGTCACGCCGTCGTGACTGAAGCGCGTCTCCGTCTCTCTCTCTCTCTGTCCCCAGCTCGCTCACCTTCCCTCGCCCGGGCAGGCTTTATTTTCTGCAGTCTGCACCTCTCCCGTTCGCGCCGTTGCTCCATCTTTCTTTCTCACGGCCCCCACCCTCTCCGTCTACCAAAAGTAAGACGTTGAGGGGCTCTGGTCCTGCGCCGCTCTCCCAGGCGTCCCCGGCCACTTTGCATCCTAACAACCTTCCTGTGTAATTGAAAAAGTGGTGCCGCAGCCCAGAGTCTTGATCTCTGATATGCTGATTAGCTTCCATTTAGGCCGGAGACTTCTCGCAGGGAGTCCACTGCGGCTCAGATGTGCGGCGGCAGCAACAGCAACAGCGGCAGATGTCTTTGAGGAAAAAGTGTAATGACCCGCATATGGCCGCCCCTCTTCTCGGGGGCCATCAAAATGCATTTGGCCGGGCGTTTTCATCAGCGGCTGACAACTCTGATTATAAGATCCAGTAAAGTTTTCTAATCTCATAATGGCAGCGTGGGGTTAGCGGGTGGGCTGTAAACTGCAAAGAGGGATGAGGTGTAAGAGGAGAGGGGTGTGTGTGCGTGTGTGTGTGTGTGCGTGTGTGTGTGTATGTGTGTGTGTGTGTCTATGTGTGTGTGTGTCTGTGTGTTGCACGTGTGTGTGTGTGTGTGTGTGTGTGTGTGTGACTGCGTGTGTGTGTGTGTGTGTGCGTGCGTATGTGTGTGTCTGTGTGTCTGTGTGTGTGTGTGTGTATGTGTGTGTGTGTGTGTGTGTGTGTGTGTGTGTGTGTGTGTGTGTGTGAGGGGCAGATGTTTCATGTGGTTTTGCTCTTTTCTAAAATGGGTTCCAGAAGCTGGGTGCTTACACACAGAGCTTAATGCTAAGCCTTTGATGACATGCTACTGTTGTTTGTGTGAGTGCAGTGCGTGTGTGTGTGTGTGTGTATGACTGTATATGTACGTGTGCTGGTGTGTCTGCTCGTGTCGTGCTGGAAAATATATATGATTTCAAGATCTACATGTATTACCAGGAAGAAGAGATTTTCAAGGTAGACGAGGGTAAACAACAGAGCACAGTACTAAAAAACAGGACTTTGAAAAAGGCTGCATTACCCTCTTCTCATTTGCAAAAACACGGGAACTTTAATGTGCTCTATACTTAGCTGTATGTATATTGATTTACCTATCTGAAGTCCATTAACCGTGGCAAAGCTTTTAAGACTACACTCCTTCAAAAGGTGGCGTATAATATAACTCCCACCGAGTCTTTACTGTCCAACGTTAACAACTCTCTTATCCTTCCATTTATCTCCAAACACATGACAGCAGAAATAGATCAGCTTTCCCTTGGACGGCAGTGCAAACCGAGCGGCTTTCATCATTTGGCTTCGACACCATCTTTCATCTAAATCTGTGGATGTCAATGCCGGGAGATGTCAAAAGCAAACAACGCAGAGAACTACTTCAAGGAAGTGAGATCTGACGGACGGGACTAGTTTGTCCCGTCGAATGTATACATACAGTGTGTTCAGTGTGTATTTCTGTGTGTTTCTGTGTGTGTGTGTGTGTGTGTGTGTGTGCATGTGTGTGTGTGTGTGTGTGGGAGAGATAAATATACTGTATAAATAAAGTATATACTGTACACATAACTTTGAATATATATAAATAAATAAATATATTTATATATATATATATATATATATATATATTTAAGTATGTATAAAGTATGTATCTAGGCCTTTATATGAAAATATAAATAAAGTAATATTTTTTAAGTTGTTTCTGTGTGTGTGTGTGTGTGTGTGTGTGTGTGTGTGTGTGTGTGTGTGTGTGTGTGTGTGTGTGTGTGTGTGTGTGTGTGGGTTTCTGTGAACTTTGGGGGAATTATGTGCATATATAAGCAAACTTCAAATTATACCATTAAAGCCTTCGCGGATGACTGCGGCATTTAAAGGAAAACGCCAATATTTTTACACCTAAGCCTTATTTTTTCGATCATTGGGAGTCAACCCGCCTGATTTCTCGAGCGATTCCCGCCGCGCACGGAGGAGCGGTGCACCGGTGCACCAAGAAAAAAAACAAAAAAAAAGGATGACTCTCCGACCCTGGCTCTAGCGTGGCGAATTGGAATTTTTGCCCGTGCATTGATTGCGAGCATGCTTGTGGTGCTTGGCCTCGCTTTTGCGTAGGAGGGGAAGTTTTCCCTCACTTATCTGCACAATCACTTGATTTACCCGAGTTATTGCCAATTACACAGCTCCCTTTGAGCGCCGGCCATCAGCCGCTAATCACGTCGAATGGAAAAAACGCGGCAGGGGAGGGCGGAGGGTGGAGGGGTGTAGTTGCTGCTCTTCTCCGCTTCATCCTCTTTATTACTTTGAGATGAACCGTTGAGATTAGCTCATCGGCTGCTTTTAACAAAAAAAAAAAAAAAAAAGGCTGAATTTCATATGAAATGGCGGTGCTGCCCGGATAGGCCGAAAGGGCCATAAAAACAGCCGGCAGTAAAATTCCGACGTGGGACTATATTTTCTTCATCTTCTCGCCTATTGGAGCTTATGGCTTCGGCCCTTTTGTCTCGCACTTATGTCCCCCATAATGTCGCCGAGTGCGCCTCCGGAGCGATGGCGCTAATTACACATTGAGCATTATTATTTGGAACACATGTAAGTCTTCCTCCAGGGCCGAATCAATATGGAGTTTGTTAAAGAGCCACTAATGTCCGTGGCTCCGTGATTCACAGACTCTCACGACCTCGATCTCAATCCAGCTATGACTGCTGAGGACTTTCAGCACATGGGGCGATCAATACCCCACGCTCGCTCTGCACGTCTGCCACAGTCTGTCTCCCCTTCTCCCTCGTTCGCATTGCTATCTCGCTTTCTGTCTCTCCACTCCCGCCGCCCTTTCTTTAACACTCGCATGTTTTCATCCGTCTTCCTTTGCGGCTGTCCACTCGATCTCTTTTCTTCCCCTCCGTTATCTAGAACTCCAGATCTACTTCTTACCGACCCACCACTTTCTGCGCTTTCAATCACAAACTACCCAACAACCCAGACTCTCACTCTCTCTCTCTCTCTCTCTCTCTCTCTCTCTCTCTTGCTCTCTCTCTCCCTGTCGGTCTCCATTTCTGTCAATTATTCACTTTGTCCATCTCAATCTCTTTCTCCCAACGTCTCTCGGTCCCCCTTCTCTCCCTCGGGCCCGGCCAACAGCTTTATTGTCCTTGGGTTGGGGTGAACAATGTCAGCCCACATGGGGCCCCAGTGCAGTCCCAGCCGGGAAAGCAGGGAGCGCCGTGGAACCCCCATAATTCAATGTTTCAACTGGGCTACAGGATAAAGGGAAGCCTCACACATGGCTGACTATGTGGGTCAGTCCTGTATCACTTGTAGAAGAAGAGGCCAACAACTGGCACCAGAATCCCCCACAGTGTGTGTGTGTGTGTGTGTGTGTGTGTGTGTGTAGGTGTGTGTGTGTGCGTGTGTGTGTGTGTGTGCACGCGCGCCTGCATGTGTGTGTGTGTGTGTGTGTGTGTGTGTGTGTGTGTGTGTGTGAGAACTTTTGTTTGTGCGTAGTTCTGTGTCTATAAGTGTGTCTTTCTGTGTGTTGAGAACATATGTTTGTGCGCGTCTGACTGTGCGTATGCATCTGCGCGTGTGTGTTGCGCGTGCACGAGCGTGCGTGTGCGCTGTCCCCTGCGACCCGATGGCAAGGCCCCCTTCAGCTCTTCCCAGCCAGCCATTCTATGGGAAACCAGACTCTCTCCCCGTCCCTAATGCCACCCCCATCCCCATCCACTACACGACCGCATCCCGACGCCTTTGTGAGCGGCAGGCACAAAACAGGGGGCTCTTTGGGGCCACCAATTAGTCCACCCCCATGGGGTGACATGGCGAGTGAATAGAGGGACCCCCGAACCGTCCACGCATATAACCTCCGCCTCGCCAATAGAGTCTGTCATAGCCGTGCAGAATCAAAACCTAAAAAAAAAAAAAAAGTTCCCCCTTGTGATTTAAAGGCATAGCCCACTGGTCTATAGAGCCGGCATCCGGATGCCACTGGGTTACTTTGTCAAAGAAAAAGGGATGTAACTGGTTACCCTCACTGTTTGTATGTAATGGGAGGCATGCGGGGCCAGGGAGGGTTTTTTACGAGTGAGTGAAGGTGAATTTTTCGCCATCCATCACCCAACGACATCGGCAACAATGGCGGGTTTGGAATCCATTACCTAAACAAACAAAGACATAGCAGGAGAGTCTGAACCGTTGACTTTGGACGGGGACAGACAGGCTATGTCAACCGAAACAGGGATCGACTAGTAGCGGGGGCGGCGGGGGGACTATTGAAGGGGCGACCGAGAGCTGATGGACCAAACCACTTGTCACAGTGACTAGCCGTCTCAATAGTTGCATTATCTCCGGAACAAGCACTTCCCCCCCATTCAACGGTACTGAATATGTCTTCACCAAAGAGAAGGGGTTTCAAAGCCGTCTAATGATATTCATCTTTATGCTGGCATTGGCAGCAAAGGGGGAAATCTCTGTCTGGAGCCTCATGAGTCAAACTATCGTTCCTCATGACATCTTCAGTGAAATCTGAGAGAATTTCTTCCGAATTAGTTCGTCTTTGAACTTTTTTTTTTCCCCCCACATCCAAACATCCTTTCAGTGTCCCCGTCAATCTGAGAGACACTTGTGGTTAGTCGGGATTGACTTTTGGGACGGTTTGCTGTGACGCGGGCTTTAACTCTTTTAAATATACACTATCCAATTTACCCACGCAGTCAGCATACACACACACACACACACACACACACACACACACACACACACACACACACACACACACACACACACACACACACACACACACGAAGGCCGACGTTCCAGGGCAAATAACGCGGAAAAAGAAAAGGTAAACAGAGAAGGAGAAAGAGAAAGGGCGGCACAGACAGAAAGAGAGAGGGAGGAATGTGGGATATTTGCGGACATCTCTACAACAGTGACGACTCCCACGGCTTTTAGTCCTCTCCAATGTCGCTGAGCTTAGTCCAGCCGGCAAACAACTCGGAGCAGCTGAATGCGTCCGTGAGCCGCCTCGTATCTGGTCAAATCCCTCTCGTGTCAACGAAACACTACCACACTCAGCTCTGGACGGTTTCCCCCGTATGGATTCTGAAGGCATGTTTTGGATCAGTTCTGCCATTTATGGCAAATGTACTTCATAATTACACCATAATCAGTCGAGACCGCTGCAAGTAAAACATAGGGGAAAAAAAGATCGGAAAAAAAGAAGAAAGAAAAACATACAGTATGCTTTCACGTGGAGGCACATGCACTTTCTGTTCATCATAATCACCACTGCCCAGCGAGGCTATTTAACGCTAGACTGGGCAGTCAGGCAGCATTTTATCTTTGTCCGCACGCCCAAAGGAATACCTTTCTAGTCCCAAGCACAGAGGAGCTACAGGGGCTAAGGGGCCTGAACCTTCTGAACTAGAACCCCAAGCCCCCCTCACTCACTTGTGAACACAAGTTGTGCATCCATCCAAACAATCCTTTCAAAAGGTGCAGTGATGTCAGTCTGAAAGTGTCATTTCTAAAAACTCTTTAGAGGTTTCTTTGCTTGTTTGTTTGTTTGGTTGGTTGGTTGGTTGGTTTCTTTCTTTCTTTCTTTCTTTCTTTCTTTCTTTCTTTCTTTCTTTCTTTATTTTCTCTTATTCGTGACTGTCTAGCTTGGGTGGGCCCTGCCACTTGAGTGTAAGAGCTGCAGTTCAGTGCTGTGGGGTTGGTGGGTGCAGGACGGCTGCTGCAGCAATGGATCAATGACGCCCTGCTCCCACTGAGATATGGGGAGTTCAGGGCAAAGCGGCAGTCCGGCCCTTAAAATAGCTCCAGCGATTGCAGCTCAGCTTTAACCCAAATAATGGCACGGCTGACTTCCCTTTCAGAAAGATCCGTGGAGGTGACTCCCACTTTGATTACATCCTGACCCCAGCTTGGCGCCGAGACAGAGAGGTGGGAGATGTAGGGAAAAAGCTGCACTATCTGATCCTCTGAGTGGCCTCGCCCGTCAACTTGAAAACAGAGTTTGGGTAAAAACTCTGGACATAACTAAAAAAATGAAAGTTAGAGTGAAAGCTGCCGGAAAGATTTTGATGTGTGCAGAGTGTGCATGTGACTGCTTATCTCCAAGAATCCATTATGGGGAACCGTTTATCAGATGCTGACAATGTGGGTGATCACTGTATCTGTCACCACCGATTACACTTTGTACTCCAGAAAAACAGTTGATATTGATCACAAAACCCAAGACAAATTGAGCATTGTGCCTCCCTTACCCCCACAAAGGGACTACACATGAAACAATTGACTGATTAGTAAAGATATGAGCGCTGCAGTGCGTAGTCCAGTTCTTCCGTTCCCAAATTGATCAAAAGGCAAACAATCACGTTGTGTTTCACGAGGGATCCCGCCCGTACCAGTTTGCGGCCAAACCGAGGTCCATAAATATTAACACCATTTCCAGACTCAGGAAGCACTTCTGTGGTGCCGTTGTCTAAAAAGCCGTAATGAGAAACGACGACGTGCATATTTTCCCTGGCCCAGATAATAAAACTGCTCTTCGTCCCCCAATAAACAGAAAATAATCAACAAGGACATAAATATAAACAGAGTTAGCAATTATAATGATGTTGTTTCGGAACGAGCCTCTCATTAGGAGTGCGGACTTCAGAGGGAACCCGCCTCATTGTTCAGCGTGTTCAACGATAAAAATATTGCTGTCGACTAAACAGGCAATCTCCGCGGAGTTGAGCTTCTATTTTAATTACGAAGCTTCCCTCTCCTTTCTTCCGCGTTGCTCTGTCGCTCTCTCTCGTCGACCCCCGTTTCCCTGCGTTCCGCGTCTCACTCTTTGCCTTACTTCCACTCCTCCCTCTCCCGTTGTTAGCGGGTCAATTAAGCAACAGTACCTAAGCGGCGCTGAGCCCTGTCACATTCCATCCCGTTACCTCACAATGAGCGACTACAACTTCCACTACAACAAACCGGCTTTGAAGGAGCGCCCGCTCCAGGAACCATTACCATATGAACAACTCCCCTTCTTCCCGCACAATGAACTACCTTGACAGACCTTGACTGGCCCAGGGCTGTCCTTCATGGAACCGTGTTATTAATGAGGTACAAAGAAGGGTCTGTATGTGTGTGGGTCCTCGCACCCCCCCAGCTCCGCTCGGCCCTGTTCTACTTGGCTCGGCTCCTTCCCCTCGCCTCGGAATGGGGGGCTTTCTCATGCACACCTAAGCACACAACATCCCACAGCAGGGGTGAGCGTCCACGCAGCGCTGATACGCAGACTCACACTTTAACCGTGGCGCACACTCGCAAAAGCACCAATACGACTAGGCCCGCCGCGGAGGGTGGTCCCGCCCCCGCTGTGCGCGCTGAAGGACCGACCCCCCGGGGGACTAGTCAGATCGTTCTCCTTGAAATGGCTCCTCATCCCTCACCCCTCCTTCCTCCTCCGCTCCGGTCCTCCAAAGTGCTGTGTTAACAGCAAAAACACAACACAAAGGCAAAGTGCGTTTGTGCTCTTTCTGAGTTGTGACTTTTGTACGTTTACGTTGTTCTTATTGCCCAGCATCGCGTAGAGCTGAGAAGTCTGGTCGGGGTTTGGGGCGGGGTTTAATTAATGGCACATTGTGATCAACGGCAATAGCATCCAACCTTCGCCCACAGGCTGGGTGGCCCCCGAAATACAATCGCGCAGGATTCGGCGCGCACTTCAATTTGTACGCATTTTTGGAATGCGGAATGGCGCTCCTGTGTTCGTACGACAAACAAACATCCGGGATCAGATCCGCGCTCGCCTCTTTTCTTATATCGTGGGTGAGTGTCAGCACAATGGAATAGACACCCAACACACACAATTGTTCCTTCCACTATGAATATACAATCATGATCCTAAAATCCCCCTATCGTGTTACGTAAACGGCGGGAGATTCTTTCACCCCGCAATCAGATCTACTCGTATTCGCCGCGCCACAGAGACCCGGGGCCCGTTCAAGGCACACCGAGCTGTGAGTTTTTCTCAGTTGTGTAAATACCGCTTCGAGTTTAACAAATAAATTGTGATGGAATCCAGCTAAAAGGGGGACATTTGTGTGACAAACCCAATACATTATTCAGTTATTTTGTCATATCTTGTTTCAATGCTTCCTGCCTGTGGCGTTTGCTTATATTGAAAATGAATCAAGTCGAGATCCATTACTGTCTAAATTGCATCTGTGATGTTAACAAAATCTGTGTGGAGCCGGGCCATCGCTGTGTTTACAGGCAGCGGATTGTGCAAGCGATCTGAAAGTTGCCTATATTGTTAATAAGGGGGTTGGCTTCCGGCCAGAGGTGGAGGTCAGTAGACTCCATTTACCTGCTGATGGTCCCGAACTACACCAAAGCAAATGATACGATGACGGGGTCTTTTCTTGAGTCCAAGTTTTTTTGAACAGGGTTTTTCTTGGCAGGTAATAAGGTGCAAAACACCACCTGGACAAAAGTTTCCACCCAACACCATGGCTTCCGCTGGATATCTGAATCCAATAACGAAATCCTGAGTGAGAGAATCAGCTTTCCCAGGCAACGGGTCCTTATCTAACCGCTACGTTATCTGACCCCCCCCAGCACATGTCCAGCCCGTGGAAACCCAATCCATAGAACCTAGCCCAAAACAAGCTTGGATATCAGAAACCAGCATACACCTTGCCCAGCCCACAGTATAGCATGCCACAAAAAAAGTACACCGTGCGTGTGCCTGTGTGTGTGTGTGTGTGCCTGTGTGTGTGTGTGTGTGTGTGTGTGTGGGATGGGGTTTTAAAGAAAGAACATACACTGATTGAATGTTATTAGTGCATGTACAAATAGAGGCGCTTTTATTTGCATCCGTTTATTCTTGTGGTTGTTTTGCTGTATATATACTGTATATATATGTGTATATATATATATATATATATATATATATATATATATATATATATATATATATATATATGTATGTCTGTGTGTATACGTGCACCTGTGACCACACACACACACACACACACACACACACACACACACACACCCAGGTAGGTTTTCTCCTCTCATCTTGAATTTCGGTGTCGTAGCTCTGTAGAAGATCCGTCGCAGCTTGTTATCTCTGACGCATGTTTGTTTGTCAAACTCCGACACTGAGGCCATTAAAAGGTGGATAGGGTTCCGTCGTCAGCCCGCGGGTAATAAAAGGCACCGGTCGCCCCCGCACACAAAATAGAGTGCACCTGAGATACAGGTGCACTCCTCCTCCTCTCTCTCTCTCTGCTGGTTTGAGAGATAGTTATCAGTTAAAAGCGTAACCGTAGCCCCTTCACTTGTTCCCCCCTTTCCTTACCACCCAGCTCCTCATTACATCCCACTGTAAAGAATATCTCTCCCGATTTTCACCTGAGGCATACGGCGGAGCGGGCGACCTCAGCGGGGTGTTTTTCTTTTTCGGTGACTCACCGTCAGCTGACCCGTTTTTGAACCGGGGTTCTTACGGCCGCGCCGCATGACGTAAAAACTCACGACGAGGAGTTTCGAAAGGGCCGGACAGGGGGGAGCGGTCTGTCATTTTTTATTTATATTTTTTTTCGAGGATAAAAAGCGAAGTATTTATGCTTCGATTGATCGCAGCCGGCCGCTTCCGCCCCGCAGCCTCCAAGATGTAACACAATGCGATCCGGGGGATGGATGAATGGATAAACATTCGCTAAACGCTATAAAAAGCTCGCGAGGATCCGCGTTTCAGCCGCCGACGATCGATACCCGCCCCCCCGACCACAATCCCTATTAAATCTCAACACAGTGGCACAAGGAATTAGAGATGAAACGTGGACGCCGGAATCCGAGCAGGGCAGAGATTGGCAGAGAAAGGGTGCTCTTAACTCTTAAAAAAAATTATATTTCGGGGATTTAGATGCAAGACTCAAGCCAACAAATTCAAGGTTTTTGACACTTGCTCTGCTCTCACCGATGAGTGAATTGAGGTATTCTCGTACTTCTTTTTTAACATTTGCCTTCCAGTAATATTGCTGAAGACTCTGCTGTGTCGTCCAATTTAAAGGAAAACTCTTTATTTACTCCTTATTTCCCGATCATGACCTCGATCACAAGTTTTCTGATGCTACAGTCACTCGGGTTGACGCCCAGTGATCGAAAATTTAAATCATTTAGGTATAAAATAAACCTGGCGCTTTCGTTACGTCAAATAACAACAAATTATCTGTTAAAAGCAGATCCTTTGTGGTCCAGCTGCACCCTCTGGCCTCGTCTGTGTTTCCCCCTGCAATTATCCCGGCGTAACAGGCGTGGAAATCACTGCGATACGGCAATACAGCATCTATCCGGTCGCCTCTGGGGCGGGAGAGGCACTCATATAGAAAGTCACGCCCTATTATGCGGCTGGCGGTGGCGAGGAACACGGTGTCTCCAGGTAATTGAAACCACGTGAGCCGGGCTCCTCACAGATCATCTGCATAAAGGGGAGATTTCACATTCTAGTTGACTAACGGAAATGTAAAACAGCTCCCGTATCGCCCGTCTTCTCCTCCACAGGAAGTGAATATTCATAACTCAAATATATCAGTGGTGGGTGGTCCAAGACGGTCCAAAAATGTTCCACAGGGAACTATCGGCGGTTTATATGCACGGGAAAATAATGAGGCGTTCCTTATGAGTCCTTGCTGGTGGTGTAATAAAACTGTTGTTAAAACAAAAAC
>NC_137203.1:10924328-10926828 GCF_960531495.2 Zeus faber
GAGAGAGAGAGAGAGTGAGAGAGAGAGAGAGATCATGAAGGTCTGTCTTGTATTTGTGTGTCATGTGTTGCCGTCCACATATCCCCACGTCTCATATATTCGAGCGAACGGAGATACAGTATGTGCGATTCTCCTCCTCACATTGCCGCCGGTCGTGTGAACCTCCCTCTCCGAATAACCTTGTCAAAAAGCCCTTTTTGGAAATAACCGCCGGCAGGGTATAATGTGATAAGAGAGGGTGATAATACCACCACATTAGAGTAGGCACATCGGCCTGAAAATGAGACTAGGTAGGATGTCGAGACCCGAAGCCAAACAAGCACCGCTTTGTGGAGAGTAGCGGCGCAGGTTCCCGACTCCTTCAACCGAACCGCGCGCGGCGACGCCATTTCACGCGATTCCTCGCGCCGGCAAACAAGAAGAAAGTTTGAGGGGAGAGAATAAAAAATGGATTCTAATCGGAGTGAAGGATACCGAGAGAGAATCTCCGTATCGGCTTTCTTGTTTCTGTGGAAATCCGGCGTTGAATAACAGAGGAATTCAGTGTGATTTGCCATCAAAACATCCAATTGTGCGTGAAACAGGAGCCTCCAGCCCATCTCCTGTCTCCACCGGAGAGCTTTTCCATTGTACGGCGCGGAGAAAATAACAGCCATTCAATGCACTGTAACACACTGGCGACACACCAGTCACGTAAATGCACAATTCCCCGCGGCGATGACGGCGACTGTGAAAAAATATATACTTTCACCCGCTCCTGAAAAGAATGTGTGTGGGGGGGTTCTGACGGAGAAAGACGAAAAAACGGGCGCAGGCTTGGAGAGACACACGCGGGAGGAGATAGAGGATTCACCGCTGAGATAAAGAAAAGGAATCCATTTTGGTTCCTAAAGCACACTCATCCATGGAAAGAGGCTCCGCTCAGCGGCGAGCCTTCCCCCCTCTTCCCCACCGTCTTCAGCTCTAATTGCCCGCCTCTCCCTCTCTCCACCTTTACTACCTTTCCCTCCTGAGCACCCTTCTCTCCTCTCCTTTCACCTCTTCCGACACCAACCCCCCCCGACACCCCATCCCATCCCGTCCTGCTCTCCTCTCTCATCCTCCACTTCTCACTTCTCTCCTCTCTCTAGGCAGCCCGGCACCCCAACACTGTCTCGGGTCCTGAAACTATGGCAACGGAATGAGAGAGCAAGCGCTCTCTATGATTAATAGATGAGAGATACGGTGCCAATCGCTGGGGCCTGGTGAGTGGGGGACAGATGCACTCTAAAAACAGCACACACACACACGCACACACACACACACACACACACACATACACACACACACACACACACACACACACACATAGACACAGAAAATCACAGTCCACACACTAGGAGTACATACACAACATTATCCACCCTCCGCGCTTTGTGCGCACGTACGTCATGACACGTGTGTACATGTTACATGTACCCTCCTCTGTCAACACACACACACACGCGCGGATGGACGTGTGTAAACACAAACACGGTGCGTGGTGACGGACCACCCCGGCCGAGAGGGAGTCTGGAGGGGGGCGGGTGAAGAGGCGGCTAAAGATCCACTGACGCCAAGCTACTTCCGTGCTCCTGACGAGCCCAGCGACCACGGAAAACAAGCAGGAGATCAAGAGGCGGCGACGGCAGGCACACCCAATGAGTCTCCCCCCACACACTCTCCCCGCTCTCACCTGGACGAAAAAAAAAAAAAAAACCCACAGCCTCGGCGAAGGAACAAAGACTTGGTTTTTCCTTTTAAGCTGTGTGATTGGGTTCAGATGATCCAATCTGCCGGCTGAAGTCTCCCGCGGAGGAGACTTCAGCTGTTTATTGGCCTGCCGGGCCCGCGCCACCTAACTCCCGCTTTCGAGCCGCGTAAGCTGAGAACAAACTCAAATATAAAATGGATGAAAATACCGACATAATTCAACCGACATGACCTACAAATGATGATTTAATGCGCGTAATAAACGGAATAATAACATAGGAGTTATTATCCACAGTACAGTCAGCGTGCCGGTGGATTGTTTTTTTTTAACCGAAGCGTCACACTTGTTGGCTGGTCCCCAGCGTTCTTCTGGACGGGCCGACCGTCACTTTTAAACTCACTTAATTTCCAACAACACGGCGCTGCCAAGGAGCCGTGGCCAACACACAGAAAGACGTTCTGCCAATTCTGCCATTGACTTGAGGCGCCCGCCCAAAATGAGCCTCGCCTGGTGCCGCTCGCCTCTGGCAGCCCTGGCACGCATCACACAATCAATTATGTTAATGTAACTACGATGAAGGCAATGTGTTTTACACATGAGCGGTTAATTCAATGGATACAATTTATGGAGAGCCGGAGGGGTTAAGGCTAAGGAGGAGGAAAATCAGTCAGTTAGAAAGGAGCACATTGAAACGTGCGCATGTGTGTGTGCGTGTCCGCGCGTGTGTGTCACTGTGAATAAGAACGCCACTGTTTGCATGTGTGTGCG